>NC_056751.1:499154880-499454880 GCF_019279795.1 Protopterus annectens
AAAACGCAATCAAAAGCATGCAATAAAGTGGTGAAGAAGACCTCTCTCTGCACACATTTTAAAGTTATTTGCAGCATCCTTCAAACATTTGCAAACTGCACTTTTCTGCAGGAACAGAACGATAAACAACAAAAGCAGATATGCATTTATTTTTCATTAGACTACTTAAAAAACGACAACATAGCAGCTTAACTTTCATGTGTTGCACTGCACAGCGTTTCCACACACACACACACACACACACACACACACACACACACACACACACACAGAAAACAGTACCTTTAGACATCAAGTCCGTGCAGCTCGCAGCAGTTGTTTTTTTCCCCTGCAACCAACTGCATATACTGGAGGTACTGGAGGCAGGAGAGTCATATAATTTTCTCTTCTGGTAGGATTCTATAGATTCTTGGAAGAACATGTGGACTGTACCAGTCAGACTGCATCAGCTATTGCTAGGGGATTCCCATTAATGACAATTTTTTCTTCAAGCCCTTGAGAAAATTCAGTATATTTTTTCTTAATAAAAATGTAAATAAATCCTTAAATAAAGTGATTAAATCCACAAAACACCCTTCCTTTGCACAGCTTACTTCAGAGCGAGCCTTCTAAATAAAGCGATTACATCCACAAACAAAACAGCCATATAAAGCAGTTTTCTTACCGGACAGTACTCCTTCCTGTTCTCACAGCAGACATAATCCCTTGCAGACATAAAAGTAGCAGCTTCCTAAAGTCACACACCCTTCCTTTGCACAGCTTACTTCAGAGCAAGCCTTCTAAATAAAGCGATTACATCCAAAAACAAAACAGCCAAGAGCAATGATACAGCCAAGAGAGCCTTCTTGCAGTTCCCGCTCGCAAAGCACTTGAAAACAGAGCTGGAAATACATGCGCAAGCTCAATTCCGACAGGCTGGTAGCCCTGATGGAGCTGACGTCATCACGCACGCGATGACATCAGCTCACAAAACGGGAAAAATAAAAAACAAATTAAAAACATAGGAAATGAAGGGGTGCCACTCGGGAATCGTGGCACCCCATTATTTGGACCCCAAAACTCGGTAAAACCAAGTAATTTGGGACAGTTGGGAGGTATGGGGTTGATGCCTAGCTTAGTGAGTTTTTCTGTTATTCCCGAGTGGGAAATGGTATCAAAGGTCTTGACTAGATCAAGGTAGGCAGTATGAACCACCTTGCCTTCATCCAGAGCTCTTATATATATATATATATATATATATATATATATATATATATATATATATATATATATATATATCCCTATCAGTTGATCGAGTCTTCAGAAACTCAAAATTCATATGGTCGAGACCATATGATTGAGTTTTTGGAGACGCAAAGCTTTTGAATGGAGATTGCGGTGCAGCAAGGATCGGGAAATTTACCATTTTCTTCACTACAGTGCAATCTCAGAGTTGGCATATATAATGTGCAGGAGGTGTGGAAAGTGCAGGGGGCTCTGGCCCTAAAGGTTTTTTTTTAATGTTCGAGGTTTTGGAAACTTGATCATATGGTCTCATCCATATGAATTTTCTGTTTCTGAAAAATTGATCATCTGACATAGATCCAAAAAAAAAAAATATATATATATATATATATATATATATATATATATATATATATATGTGTGTGTGTGTGTGTGTGTAAAACATGTCTATATGCATATATATGTGTGTGTGTGTGTGTGTGTGTGTGTGTACAACAATGCATATATTATTACACATACGACATGTAGAATAACACAAATATACCATCATTAAAGCAAGATAAGTACAATATCATGAAGCAATGAAATGTCCAGACCAAAGTGCAAGACTTTCTTACTCACTGAAAGCCAATGCCAGAGTGGAAACTTCAGTGTAAAAGATGGAGGAGAGAAAGAGAATGGATAGTGAGAAAATATTTGTTGGAAGTAATAAGTGGAGTACATACCTGAGGCAGTAGAAATAATAATACTTAAAATCAAAATTTAGAGTAAGGGAAATAAGAGTAAGAGAAATAAAAACAAGGAAAAGTAGAGACAGGATGTATATGTAGGTATTAGAGGAAAAGGAGCTGAAATTTTATACAGAAGACCAGCAAGTCTATAGCCAGGAGTCATGAAGAATTCTTTTGGTAGCCGGTTAAATAAATGGATGTTATGTATTGCCTGGTTGGTGCAGGGATCATATAGCTACATAGTGTGAATACAGTCTTTAAACACAGATTCTTGCAAGGCTTATAGATAGCGAGCAGATTTTTATCAGAAGATAGAAGACAATTTGAGAGGTAGTCATGGAGAATGGTGCATATAGCATGGGCAGGAAGTGAGATTAAACATAATGTGTGTTAAGAGATGCTGGGTATATTTTAGTTGGTGAGAACATTCCAGCTGATTTAAAGTTTTTATTGCAGAGCCATGATGTGCACTGCTACCTGTATGAGCTCCAAATCTAGCTACTTTGTCGTAACACTATTCTAGTTTGGATTTTAGGGTCACATGGTGATTAGTCAAGAGGGGAGTAGATGTATGTAGTGGCAAGAATGACTCTAGTAGAGATGTAGTAATGATTTATTTTGGCTCTGTACAGCAGTTTTAGTTTTTGTGAGCTTTTTTTGTTTTTTTTTTATATTGCTGTGTATGTGGATGCCATATTTGAGTTTTGAATAGGAAACTACTTCAACTGGCATGCTGTTTAAGGATGCCATCTTAATGTAATTTTTCTCATGGGTAAATGATTTGGGAAAAAATAAAAGGAGTTTTATTTTCTTTGTGTGAAGACAGACTTGCTGGTTACAAAGCCAGTTTTCAATAGAATTAAATGCTTGCTTGTGTAATCTTTAGGAAATTTCCTAGATTCTCTAGGATGCAGTTGGAATTGTCTGCATTCTGCAAAAGGGATGCTTGTTGAATAAAAGTATGAAAGTGTTTATAAAGATACTAAATAGAAGAGGATCAAGGCTAGAGCCTTGTGGTACTCCTTTAATGATGGGTAGGTAAGGGGAAAGAGTAGAATTCCATTTAGCTGCCTGGTAGCCTTCTGACAAGTAATTATTAAACACTGGAGAGAAGGTTGTGAGATACCCATTGTAGACAGCTGACGTAAAAGACACAATGCTGAAAGCTTTAATACGTCTAGGAGTAAGGAAGATATGAATTTATCATTATCCCTGGCTTTATTTATGTTAATTGTAAAAGTCAGGAGGGCAGTTGTCTTGCTAAGGTCAGGTCTACAACCATGTTGAGTATCGATTAGTAATTGATACTTTAAGAAATGTGGGAGCATTTTTTATGGACACAATTTTCCAATATTTTTGAGAGTAGGGATAAGATGGCAGTGGGTATGAAATTACATATCGTAGTAGAAGTGCCACCTTTGTGGAGAAGGAGGATATAGCATTCCAGTCTTGAACTGGTTATAAGGATGGAGACTGGATATGCAATGGCATTACAGCAAATTTGAGGTATTCTGCTGAAGGTTATCTGACAGGGTGTGCATGGTTTAAGTTTGGATAATATATTTGTATAAAGGAGGAGGCAACTGGTTTTAGTGTGAGAGGGAAGAGATGAGTCAGGGGATTCAAGAAACGATTCACTGGTGTGGACAGCTATGCTGTCAATGAAGTGTAACTTAAACTTGATAGCTGTTTCTAACAGGTAGTTAATGAAACAAGGGTTAAGGACAATGTTAGCTCCATCCTTCCATCCATCCTCAACCCCTTTTCCCATTTTGCACATGGGGTTGGGGTGTCACTTCAGCAGCAATAATCATCTCGAGCCAAGGTTTACACTGCAGGGTGGTGAGCCCTGCCATGGTAATTCATTTGCACCACTCACTTGCACACATACTCTCACCTATGGCCAATTTGGAGTGTCTAACCCACCTACTGCATGTCTTTGGAATATGGGAGGAAACCAGAGCACCCAGAGGAAACCAATGTGACCTCAGGGAGGACATGCAGACTCTGCACAGAAGGCACCCCAGCCGAGAATGAAAATGGAGAACCTCTTGCTTTGAGGCGACAATGCTAACCGCTGCACCACAGTGGCCAGCCAATGCTAGCTCCCGTGTGTAAATTTCGGTTAATGGATGACCAGAATTTTTTTTTTTTTAAGATCTATAGTTAGTTTGTAAATCAGAATAGTACTATTTCTTATCAAGGTTGACTTGCTTTTTGGTAAGGTTATAAAATTATTGAAAGCACTGTAGGTTTGGTGGTGTTTTAAGTTGCTGACACCCTTTTCCTGCTTTGTTTCTATTTTGCATAGACTTCAACTCTGATTAGTAAGTCAACACCAATACTATAGACTGTGTAACTGTGACATTAAAGACAACCCTGGAACATATAACAATTGTTGGAGTGTACAGACCACCAAAGTCAAATGCAGACAACCTAGAGGAATTCATACATTTCTTGCATGAAACACAGGAGGAAATAATAATATTAGCTGAGGACTCAAATTTACGAAAAACATACTGGAATAATATTAATTCAATTGCGTCAGCAACAAAAGTAAGGAAATTATTCACAATGTATATTCAGGACCAACAATTGCTACAGATTGTAAAAAAAAACTACCAGGAGATTTAACATACTAGACATTGTGTTCCTAAAGAAATTACTGTTTCTTCAAGTCAGGTTTTACCAACGTTGTTGTGCAGTGATCATGGGGATATGAAGGTTAATTTGTTGCTATATAATTCCTACAAACTGAAATCTAAACCAATGCTCAGAAGGTTAATTGCAGATTATATGGAAGTAAAACAGTCATTATGTAAAACTAACTGTAGTGAGGTGTTCAGTGGAAAAACTGCAGATGTAATGTGGAAAGTTTTGAAAGAGAAATTGAGTACAAAAAAATCAAAAAACAAATGTTTAACATCAGGATCTAGGCATACAACATCAGCGGGATATATTTCTATAATAACAAGATATCTGATTAAGGTGACAGACAAAAAATATAAGAAGTGGAAGAGAGGTTGAACTAAAACTTTGAAAACTGAAATACACAAGCTGGACAAACAGATTAAGCATAATGTGAGACAAGATCAAGAAAATTTTTGAAGAAAATGTATATAAAGATACGGAGCATAATAGAAAACCTTTTTATAGCTACATAACATGTGGAAGGAGTAAAGACATACAAACTGTCTTTTTTAACCAAAGTACTGCAAGGTTCCTACTGCTGAAATGTATATGTTCAACTGCTGTAATTCCAAACTAAGTATCTATGCATTGTGATTTTGCCTGAATGGTATTTACCTTCCTGGCTTTTACTGTTTGTAAGTGCTATTCATTGGAATAGTTGATCTGAATTATATTTTATGTACTTGACTATATCTTTATTTGTAAAATACTGCATATTCATGTATCCCTAACACTTTGTATTCTCTCCCTCATTTTTCTCCTGTACCAGCTTATTCTCTTGCTCCACCCATTATCCACTTGCTCGACTGTGAAAACTTCTCCACTCTACGAGGGTACTAAATCACCTAAATAACTGAAAAGACTCTGGACCCTTACACTCTTCTCCTTACCCACCTCCTAAAGATTCTAAGAAAGTATGTCTACACAATTTGATTGTATTTTTGACCTGTTGTAGCCGGTGTATTTCTGTTTGCTCCCAGCTAAGTCTGCCAGCAGCACCCCCCCCCCCTCTAGGTACCCTTAGACCTTTTTCATCCTACAGCTCTGATATTTTGTGCCCCTTTTTTTCTCCTACTCCCACTATCTTACTTCCATCCCTTACTCCTAACGCTGTTCTTGAAACTTACTTGTGTTCCCCTCAGGAAGGCCTCTATTTTATTTCTGTTCTTCCTCTACCCCTTTAATAGTAATTACTTCTACTGTGAAGCCTGTTTCTCCTAGCTCTTTCCCTGCTATACAAATTACCTCAGATTTCACTCCTGTCTCACTCCTTACTCTTACTTTCCACTATAATCACTCCTTTCTCACTAAGTAGTGTCTCTGCTCCTCAGCTGGGCTGATTGCCTACGCTCCCACTCCTCTGTCTGTTTCTGCCCCGCTTCGCTCCCCTCCCTACCCCCTTATCCCACCCACCCCACGCACCCCTACACTTATAGCTCACAGTCCACACCCCCTTCATAACACACCTATCACTTACCACTACCTCATTGGCTATACTACCCTCTTAATTGATTCTATCCAGACTCCTCCCCACTCAACTCATCACCCTTCCCTCCTTTTCTCTAAACCATCCTATAACACTTACCCTCTGACATCTTCATCCCATAAAATATACCTACCCCACCTGTTACCATTACAATTCTCTTCCAAACTCCTCTCATCATGTCTCAAACTACCATCACTTCTACTTACAAAATTTTTATAACAAACAACATCTTAACCAAACTAATAGCCCTAATACTACTCTCTCTAATACTCACACTTCCTTACCTCCTAACCTCCTATGAAATAAAATTTAAGTACCACTTCCAAAGCTCTTCAAGGCAAACTGCCACTGAACTCATAACCCTAAACTGTAGCCACTCTAACATTACATCAACCTCCTGCTACCTACTAGCAAAATATCACAGACTATCCCACAGCAACAGTAAAAATCTCTTGTCAAGGAAAGAAAAATATAAACCTTACCTAACTATTCAATCACACTTACTACATAAGCCCTCTATCCTGACACATGGTGATATACACCCAAACCCTGGGCCTTCAAAGATCCCTACCCTAGACACCCCATCATTCCCTAATCTATCATCTCCTCTACCAATCTCTAAAACTAATACTTTACTCATAGGGCACCTCAATATTCGTAGTGTCAACAACAAAATCACTCAACTTCACTCTCTTCTACAATGTCACTCATTTGACATCCTCTGTTTAACAGAAACCTGGTTAAAGCCCTACACTAAAGATACTGAAATCATTCCCCCAGGCTATAACATTTTACGATTAGACCGCATTAATCGTAAAGGCGGAGGAGTAGCCCTCATTTTTAAAACCGAACTTAATATATCCTTAATTCCCTATGACCCCCCTGAAAATTCTAATATTGAACTCCTTATAACTAAGTTACAACTCAACCCTAATAAAGCCATCTACATTATCTGTACCTACCTTCCACCAGGTAATAACTCCACAAGCACAGAGAGTATTCTTAGCTGGGCTTCAACTAGCTACCCACAAGAAACCATAATACTTGGTGACTTTAACCTTGATTGGTACTCAGTTAACTCTAACAACCCAGCCTCCCATATTAATCTCCATAACTTCACCCAAACTATACAAACCCCCACTAGAACTAATAAACCTAACAACAAAGAAAGTATACTTGATTGGATCCTTGTCAACAAACCCCAAATAAACTATCAAGCAGGGACCCTGCCTGATGATATCAGTGACCATAACTTAACCTACATCATAAGGCAAAAAAATATCACTACAAATAACCCTTCAGTCATGACCATACGAAGTACTAAACATTTTAACCCCACTCTATTCAAAACTGAACTCAACGCATGTGACTGGACTCCACTAAAAACTCTTCCCCTCAATGAAGCAGTTCTACACTTTAATACCAAATTCTTAACTATCTTAGATACCCATGCTCCAAAACGTACTATAAGAATAAAAACCAAACCTGCCCCCTGGCTATCAAAAGAAACAAGACAGAAAATATTACTTAGAAACAAACTCTGGCAACAATGGAGAACTACTAGGCTACCCTTAGATCATCAATCCTTCAAACAACTAAGAAACATCACCAAAAAAGCTATTCTTGCTGATAAAAAACACTACTATTGTAACCTCCAACAATCTAACCATAATAATCCCCAAAAATTCTGGGCAACATTGAACAAACTTCTTCACCCTGGACAAACTTCCACTCCCCCCCCCTTTGGATCAGACAAAATTTCTTCCCTTGAAACTGCTAACACCTTCAACTCCTTTTTACTGATACTATCAACTCACTAGCCTCTCACCTTCCTTCTGATAACTCCAATATCCCTCAACATGCCGCCACTAATTTACCAAGCTTTACTATACAGCCCATCTCTACCACCTTTATCCTAAAATGCATTCAAAAGCTTAAGCCATGTACTCCATCAGCAGACCAACTACCATCTGAATTTCTTCAAAAAGCAGCCATAGAAATAGCCTACCCCATATCAATTCTTATTAATAGAACCATTAAAGAAAGATTCATCCCTGACATCTGGAAAATCTCACATATTATACCCTTACACAAGGGAGGAAACTCCACAGAATATTCTAATTATAGACCCATTGCCCTCCTCTCCCCACTAGCAAAGATCATGGAAAAATGTATACATAATCAGTTAATGTCCCACTTAACTAAACACAACATTTTATCTCATTGTCAACATGGTTTCAGGCCTTTTCATAGTACTACAACTGCTCTCCTTTCTTTCACCGACTTCATTAACAAAAACCGCAACAATAATACCCTTTCTTCTGCTCTTTTTATTGACCTATCTAAAGCTTTTGACATGGTCAATCACCCTCTTCTTCTAAAAATCTTGGAATCACTTGCTATTGAACCAGAGACCATTCAATGGTTCACCTCCTATCTTTCTAACCGGAAACAAGCTGTACTCTGGGATAATAAACTCTCCTCTCTTCTCCCTATCTCCCTCGGTGTACCACAAGGCTCTATTCTTGGCCCTCTTCTGTTCTCCCTATTCATAAATGACTTACAAGTGGCCATTCCCCAAGCTACATGCATACAATATGCAGATGACTCCACACTCATCTGTTCTGCAAAAACCATCCCAGAGCTTCAAACGGTTACTCAAAATGTATTCCATATGGTTGAAGCATGGTTCTTAAAACGCTGCCTACTTCTTAATGCCAAAAAAACAAAACTTCTCCTTTTCAAACCCACAACCAGATCCCCCTCACTGGACTTCTCTATCTCTTCTATTAACAACACTCTCATAACACCTGACTCTTCTACCAAACTACTAGGAGTGACAATTGATAACAATCTTACCTTTGACTATCACATAAACAACACTATCAAAACAGTACATAGAAAACTGGGCTCCCTCTATAGAATTAGAGCATTCCTATCCCCAACAGCCAAAGCTACTTTGGCCCACACTCATCTCATCTCCACTCTTCTCTATGCTTCACCAATTTACACTAACCTAAAAAAATAATCTTACCAAGTTAACCACCACCTACAATAGTATAGCTAGATTTGTTACTGGTAATCAATTCAGAACACATCACTGCCTGAATCTACAACAAATTCACTGGCTTGAATTACAAAACATGTTGCTTCTTTCGCAACTTCCCATCATCCACAAATCTTTTTATCTGCCAAACAACACCCCTTCATTTTCTAACCTCCTCACACCTTACTCTAACCTTTGCTCTCTACGCTCCTCTAACAAGCTCCTAGTCACTGCCACCAAATCCAATAACCTTGCCGGTGACTCCCTCTTTTCTAACTCCATTGGTAAACACTGGAACCTATTGCCCACTGAACTAACTTCTATATCATCTCCTGTCCTTTTCAAACAAAAACTTAGACTCTACCTCACCAAACACTGGCTATGCCCCTGCCTTAACCCAGACTGAACCCACGTATTTTGCTCTCCCCTCTACTTTTGATCTCTGTGATCCTCACTACCTTCTACTTATTTGCTCACTATTCTATCACTTACTTCTCCTCTATCCTTCTCCCTCCTAATCAGTTTACTCAGTCTACTAAGGACACCTACAAACATCTAATCAAAAACTATCCTACTTACATAGCTGTCCTTAAATATCCTTTTCTCTTTTCCATAATGTTTGATTAATCTAAATAACATATGCCTGTGTTTTGTGTTCAAAAGCCATGAGTACTCCTTGGTACAAGTGTTAATATATGTCTATTAGAAATTTGATTCCTTGTATAATATTGTCCTGTTATAGTATGAATTGTATACTACTTTTTTTGCATTGCATGTAATAGTTATTATTCTCTCTGTGGAGCTTTTCTCCCCGGGCCTCTGCTGAAAAGGGAAATATATCCAGTCAGACTAGCCCGGTTAACAAATGTAAAATAAAAAATAAATAAATAAACTGATAAAACTGTGCAGATTTTAAAATTTATTCTCAGACACAACCATACCTCTCAACCTGGAAACATCAAAAATCTGGACAAGGCCCATGAAAAATAGGTGCAAATCTGTTAGCTGATTAACGTAAAATTTGCATACATAATTATGTAACCTCGTCCACTCAAATGAATTGTGGGATATCAACTTTCAAATGCAAATTGAAGGACAACCAAAATATGCTACCACTACAGTCAGAACATACCACTATGCCAAATCAGTAGCTTCCTGAAAGACATGAAGACTGAAACTTAAATGGCTATCATTTAGTGAATTCAGTTCTCACTTCTCACCACCATAGCTTTCAACCTCTTAGCACAAAAAACCTGGACAAAGCCAATAATGGGGGAATACAGCCCGAAAACAGGGACAATTTTCAAATACTGATCTTATAAACTTAGAAAATTGCTAGAATAAAAAGTTTGTGTTACCATTTATTTTCTGAAGAATATGATGGCTGGAATTCAAATGCCTGTCATTATTTAATGACTCAAACCTTACAAATTAATTTACTTGCATCTGTTTACTTATCCCAACATAATCTGAGTATTCTGTTATATCTATAATACTAAAAAGGAGGGATTCCTGCCTCGTGTTACCCAGGAAACAACTGCAGCCTAGCAACATTTAAGGCTCATAAAATAAAAAGATATTATGTTAACAAGAGATGCAGCTAGCTGAATAAAATCTGGAAGGAACTTCACATGAAGATGAAATAGAGCATTCTAGACTGTTTCAAGAACTTTTTAAGTGTATATCAGTGCTTGTTGTTTTAACCCTTCAGTGAAATCCTACACTAAAATTCTGCTGTCAAGTTCAAGAATGCCGTATATATATGAACATTTTCTGGGAAAGAATCCACAGACCAGGCCATTCTTAAAAATATTTCACTGCACAGAAACAATTTCTATTTGCTGGTTATAAATTAATATTGACATTTAATTTGTTGTCAATATATTTAACTAGGTCATCATAACAGTCAACCTCTCCAAGCATTAGATCTTTAATGGCATAGGGCTAATTTGTATTATTGCAGGCAATGGAAGTAGGTAGATTTTGCAAACAGTGTCAGTGAAGCAATAAAGTCTTACAATATGGCACTACTGAGCTCAGTAAATAGATTATGCACCTTTCCACCGAGTAAAAATAAGAAGTCAACCTAACCTGCTACCATGGACTCATAAGACTACAAGCCAACTCATGAGACAGAAACAAAGCCTGAATTCACTATAAAAGAACTGAGACAACCATAAATTGACAGCTAAAGAAAGTCAAAAAATAAATGTCAAACAGATGTAAGGAAATCAAAGCTTATCTACTTCACAAGACTACAAGAAAGAAACCCAGATTAACCAACAGTCTGGAATACAATAATCTTCATAGTAAAAAAAAAAAAACTACAAAACAGTGGCAGACCCTTAGAACTTTAACTACAACAACACAAAGCTAATGTTTTATCTGTTTTAAATCTACAGTCAGCCTGTGTAACATTAACAAAATAAGAAAGCTAACTTCAACAAGAGGAACTCAAAGTAGCAGTAGCATACGTACTGAATTCATGCTACAGAAAACAACCACACAGCTGCAGTCCAAAAGCTACTATCAAATATGAAGTTATATGACCCTGTTTATACAGATGGTCTCCTAGCAGCTTATCTCAAAAATATAGCTCCTATTTGTACTTACGTATGGCATTCTCAGCAGCATTCTAACTTTGTAACGCCCGGCAGCAGGTTAATTAATTCATTTCAGAACAGAATGTTGCCGAGAATGCACTGAATGCAGAGAAGCTGTGGTTGCATTGCGATACACACACACACACACACACACACACACATATATACCTCTCTCTGTTGAGTACCTTAGAAGCATACTCTGTCCGGCCATCTGTGCAGCAGTTTATGGTTGTCACAGTTCTTTTATAGTGAATCCTTGCCTTCAGTACCAGCGATTTCCTTCATAAGGCCAGAATTCAGTACCAGCATTTGTTAGTGCTGCAGATGCACACAGGAAGGAAAATAAGCAGCTCGCCAGCTTAAGTAGGCAACAGAAAAGGAAAGAAATAAAATAAGCAGCTCACAGATGCCGGCTTACATAAGCAGCAGAAAAGGAAAGCTGCAGACAGATTTCAAACAGGCAGCCAGCTGGGAAAGCCCCTGAGCTCAATTCTGACTGGCTGATGGTGCTGATGTCATTGCGCACGTGATGACATCTGCTCTGAAAGCGCGGACATTTTTAAACCCTGGAAAAAATCAGAAGTGAAGGGGTACCACTCAGGAATTGTGGCACCCCATAATTTGGATCCCAAAACTCGGTAAAATCGAGTAATTCAGGATGGTTGGGAGGTATGGACACAACAGATTATAAATATATTTACAAAATCTTATAATGCAGTTTGGCTCCACAAAGTGGGTGATAAGTTGTCCTAGTGACATCCAGGTAACCCCAGATACTGAAATCAAATTAGATTATATTGAAAAATAACTGCACAAACTGGATCCAAACAAAGCACAGGGAGGAGACGGATTTAATAACAATGACCTAAGAACACTTCAGCAAGAACTTATGGTACCATTATATCTATTATTTACTAGGTTATATAAACATGGGGAGATTTCTCAAGACTGGAGACATGCACTTATTAAACCTGTCTTTAAGGGAAAGGGGAGTAGGACAAACCCAGATTCATACAGACCCTTAAGTGTACTATCATGCTGTGGAAAACTAATGGAGAAGGTAATATTGGATAAGTTATTGTCAAAATTGGATAGGATGGGACTTGAAACCCTATATCAGCATGCATATGTTGAAAATAGATCTATTACCACCTGTAACATGAAATTCTATAACAATATAATAACAGCTATGAATGAAAAATTGTGCTGTGATCTAATTTATATAAATTTAACTTCAGCAATTGACAGGGTCATACACAAAACACTGCTCAATAAATTAGAACAACTAGGTATTGATGTACTCTTGATAAAATGGATAGCTGCATGGCTTACAAATAGGACATGGCAAGTATCATACTGCAAGTGGACAGGTGAAATTCTTGGTTATAGTCAGGGTGTCCCACAGGGCTCTGTCCTATCCCTTACTTATTTAAATTGTATCTTTCAGACCTAACATTTTCATCTGAGGTGTTCTACAGTCTATATGCAGATGACCTGAAATTGGGTAAACTGATTACATGTGTTACAGATAAGGCATGTCTGCAAAATAACTTGACTAAATTGACCATTTGGGCACAGGAGAATAATATGCTGATAAATACATCAAAGACTAAGTATATGAGATTTAGGAGATGTAAACTGAAAGGTGAAAATGTAATACAACATACAGTGATTGAAACTGTAGACTCATTTAAGGACTTGGGTATATGGGTAGATCGAGCTATGGGTTTTTCTAATCATATCAACCAATTGGTTAATGATAGTTATAGAACTATAGGTTGCATAAAAAGATTTATAAAGTCTAGAAAATCAAAGATGATGAAGTCATCGTTTGTTAGTTACATTCGACCCGAACTTGAGTATGGAATAACAATATGGAAAACCTATAAGAAAACAAGCATGGGAAAACTGGAAAGGATTCAGCAGAAATATACCCAAGGGCATCCATGGATGTGAAAATGTAAGCTATTATGAAAGACTAAAATATCCAAACTTGTACGGTGTCTCTTGTAGATATCTAAGAGGAGATTTTATTCAGGTATATAGGGCATTCAGAGACAACTACCTCTGTGAATGTTTGTGGTTATCAAAAAGTACTAGAGAATCATCAGACAACCTATGTAGAAGGTTGTTGGACCCTATTGTGAAGTATTTATGAAGATCCTGTGGAACATAACAAAGATGCTAGAAAGATAGATGAAGTAAAAGAAAGAATAAGAAGTTTAAAGATGCAGAATATAAAATAGGATGAAGTAAGCCAGAGAGATTGAAACAAATTTAAGAAAAGCCTCTAATTGGAAAACCCCAGGCCCAAATGCAGTACCTAACTTCTGGTTAAAATTATTAACATCTTTGCATGAATATTTAGCCACGAGTAAGAAATATTTATCTGCATACCCCAAACAGATACCAACCTGGCTAACAACAGGAAAAACAATGCTCCTACTTAAGAGTGAACCTGCAAGCTACCCTAAAAATTATAGACCAATAACTTGCCTTCCGACAACGTTCAAACTATACACTGGAATTGATGCTGACAGAGTTTATAGTCATTTAAAAGAAAACTCAATTATGTCAATGGAGCAAAAGGACAATAAAATAAAGTCATATGGAACAAAGGATCATTTGTTGTTAAATAAAGTCATAGTGGAGACCTGTAAAAAGGTGAAGAATCTAAATATGGCATGGATTGACTATAAAAAAGCATTTGATAATATCCCACATTCATAGATAAAAGAGTGCTTAAAAATGTATAAGATTGACCCTACACTGATTGATTTTATTACAGTCACCATGAAACAGTGGAAGACCACTTTGCAATTAATCCATGATAAAGTACAGATTGTTATTCCAGGGATAAAAATTCAAAGGGGGATACTCCAGGGTGACACTCTGTCACCGCTGCTATTCTGTCTTGCCCTTAACCCATTAAGCTCTCTTCTTAACAGCTTAGGCCATGGCTATAATGTGTCTCCAAGAAAACAACAAAGTGTAAAGACTTCTCCTCTCCTCTTTGTTGATGATTTAAAACTGAATAGCTCATGAGATGAGGAACTGAAAGCACAACTGCAAGTTGTCAACATTTTTTCAGATGAAATAAGGATGTCATTTGTTCTTGATAAATGTGCAAAAGCAACCTTTAAAACAGGAAAACTGCAGCACCAAGAAAACATCAGTTTGGGGCAGGAATGTGATATAAAAGAACTTGAGCAAGAGGGAGTGTATAAATATTTGGGAATTGATGAAGAATCAAAAATAAAACATGAACAAATGTGAATTACTTAGTAAGGAAGACTTTAGAAGACTTAAATTAACCCTGAAAACAGCACTGACATCTAGGAACAAAATTCAAGCTATAAATCAATTTGGTCTTCCTGTCCTAACTTAGAGTTTTGAAGTGACTGACTGCCCCCAAAACATGTGGGATAGAGTCGACAGGAAAACAAGAAGGATGCTTCATGCTCATCAAATGATTTATAAAAATCAGTGCATACCAAGATTATATATTCCCCGTTCAGAAGGAGGTATGGGCCTCCTTGAAATTGATTACATGTATAGATCTTCAATCGTGGGACTGCACACATATCTGTTGACCAAAACTCAAATGTAGTGAAAGTTTTGAAACATGAGGAGAATAAATCTAAGATGACTTCCCTGCTTAGTCTACCAGAAGCATGTCAGCATCAAGCAGGAAGGGAAATCAAACCACAAGTAGATAAAAATTAGGCAGCAACTGAATGTGCCAAAAAACAAAAGGAAGAATATAAGGTGAAGAACAAGTTGAGAAGACAAGAAATGTGGAAAATGCATAAATATAGTTGCAAGTATAAAACACGTCTGGATGAACCTCATGTTGATCAGGATCAAACTCAGGAATGGTTAAAGAGATGCAAACTCAAACCAAGAGATAAAAGGTTAATATTGGTGGCCCAAGATTG
Source organism: Protopterus annectens (assembly GCF_019279795.1). Lineage (NCBI taxonomy): Eukaryota > Metazoa > Chordata > Ceratodontiformes > Protopteridae > Protopterus > Protopterus annectens. Next base: position 499,170,600 of record NC_056751.1, read on the forward strand.
TGGGCTACTTATACATTCATATACAAAGTCCATTGAACATGTGGGAGAAAGAAACAAATGTAAGTTTTATAAAACAGTATTGGAAACAGTTGCATACCTTGCTGTTGGTTGTGACATGCTAATGTCAGAAGGATTGTTTACTGAAAGGCATAATAATGTGGCAAGACTGTAGCAATGGGGATTGTGCAAATATTTTGGTACTGAAGTGGCTGAAAAATACTGGAAACATGAGCCACAAAGCGTCTTAAAAAAGGATGAAGTCTACATTACATGGGATCATCCATTACCAACAATTCAAATGACAGATGGTAGAAAATCGGATTAGTTGTTCGTGAAAAGAAGACAAAAGTAGCATTGATCATTGAAATTGCCACACTCAGTGACTACAGTCTGTTGCATAGAGAGAGACACAGAGTCATAAAATATCAGGATTTACAGGCAGAAATGACAGCAATGTGGAAGAAAGATACCCAGACAGTTCCAATAGTAGTAGGAGCAACAGATCTTATGAAAAAGAATCCATAATCATAAATACATGTAACCTCATATGAATTGCAGAAGGAGTCATTACTGGGCACATTGCGGGTGCCACGAAGAGCACTTCTGGCTGACATCAAAGACAGAAATGCTACTAATTTCATGAACTTTATTTGTACTTTGACTTAGGAATGGGGTCCATTCCCGTCATGATATTAGAAACCCAAAAGACATGGAGAAATTAAAAAAGATTCTATAGGAATGAGAAGTGTACTAATTAGTTCTCTGACAGAGTAGCTGATGCATGGAATAGACTACCAAATTAAATTAAAGTATGCACTAGTTTAGATATTTTTAATAACAGCCTGGACACTTATGGGAAAAAGTGTTTGGTATATTGGCAAGCTATAAGGGCATTAATGCCTGTACTTGAAATATTTGTGTGTATGTAAGTATGTATATGGGATCACTATGGAATACCAAAATTCCACAATCCCGAGACTCTAAATCCCGAAGACCAGAATCTCGAAAGTAGTGAATGGGGATTGCTGTACAGTGCAGAATGGGAACTTTGTCATTCACTCCACTGTAGTGCAATCTCTGAGTGGCTATATTTAAGTTGCAGGGGGTGCAGGGGGGGGGGGCTTGCATACAGGTTAGAATAGTTTGTTGGATGTTTTACTTTTTTTTTTTTAATTTTTAATGTTTGAGATTCTAGTCCTTGGGATTTAGAGTCTCGGGATTATGAACTTTTGGTATTCTGTAGTGATTCCATGTATGTATGTATGTAAGTTAAGAGTCACAGATCGATTTTACTCTCTTCATACATAGTGGTGCGATGTTGCTTAGGATGCTTAAAAAAGTTGAAATGAACCTTACTTCTGCCTCATCTTGTAGCAGGACTTTTAGAATAGTCCAGTTATCTGAGTTGAGAACAGTTAAAAATGATTCAGGGCTCTAGTTTGAGAGATTATGAGCATTTTTACTTCTTGTCGTTTGGCATGGTGAATAATATATTTGATAGTATATGTAAGGCATTGATCACTAAGGGTTACAGATGCAGTGTAGTTGCAGGGATCAGAGACTAGAATCCAGTAAAGAATAGAGCTCAGCTATTGTTCTGGGATTTGTTGTAGTGAAGAGGAAAAGCAATCAGCTGTTTGAAGCCATGTATGTTGATGCTAGAAGAAGGATAGTTAGAAGTGGAAGAATCCAGTTCGTATTGACATCACCTAGGATGACTATTTCATCTGTAATATTGTATGAGTTTCACTAAAGGATGCCCTCAGAGGTGAATACATTGTTTCCAGGTGGTATATATATATATATATATATATATATATATATATATATATATATATATATATATATATATATATATATAAAACAATTATACAAAAGAGTCTGTGGCCATTTAATGTTGTATAGGAGATAAAGAACTCTCCATTACTGAATTTGGACAGAGTTGTTAAAGAAGAGAAAGTTCATATGTGTTAGGGTAGAGGATAGCTAGCCCTCCAGCTTTTTTATTAAGCTTGTCAGTTCTAATTATGTTGTATCCTGGGGGAAGAATTTGAGTTTTTTATATGATGTTTTAGCCATGTCTCAATAAGGGCAATGATATCTGGTGTATAATGAGAGATCACAACATGCAATTCAGTGATTTTAATACAATTGTTATGTATATTTATGAAGTAAAATACAGTTGCTTGGAGTTATTACAGGTGACCATAGGGGATGTGGGTGATAGGAGGTATAGAATGAAGGAAGGCCTAGGGCAAGGTGTATGCCACCATATATTTTAATTCTTGAAGAATGTTGGAGGGAGTGAAGTGGTTTTATAATGGTAATTTTAATTTTTTTGCTTTCTTCTGGAGGCTAGTGAGGAGAGCTAAATTTTTGTATTTAAAGGAAAGAGTAGGTGAGCTATAAAGAACTTTGGAATGTTTTAATTGGAGGCTTAAAGTAGGTGAGGATATGTTGGTTGTAAGAATTATTTGATAGGCTGGGAGTAAAGAAAGTAGTAGTAGAGGTAGTTAACTAGTCAATAACATCTTTACTTGAGATGAGATGGAGTGGCAATTAAGTTATAAAATTAGACTCAACAATCTGTTAGAGTGATGTTAGAGAAAGGTAAGAGTGCTAAGAGTAGTGCGTGTGTTGGATAAGAAGTGAGAAAGACACGGGTGAGAATGCAAGAGAGTAATGTTGCAAATTGGTTAAGAGTGATATAGACATAGATGAAAAACAAAAAAGTACAGTTGAGCAAGTAAAACTTGTCATAATAATAAAGCTTCAAATGATCAGTGATTCATTACTCTTATCTATATGGGTTATATCCTGTTAAGGATATAACAGACATCCAACTTCCAAAGGCAGCTTGAGCTGAGCTGACTAAAAGACAATTTTGGGTGCGAAGCCCTTCAGAACTTTTATGTGTGCAGAGAGAGGGAGGCTAAGTGCTTAATGGACTATGGTAAACAAATAAATAAATAAAACAAATCTACACTCTGGTATAAAAAAATAACAATAAACAAGCAGGATGGAGGGAGGGATCTGCTACTGGAGCAGTGACCTTTGGAACATCTACCTTTATAGGAACTTTTATTTACACAACTATACTGTGTTCATCATATTAATCACTGCTACAGTAGACATCTCTATGGAAAAACTACTTTAGCTAAGTTTGTGAAGTAGAAGAAGAAGAGTCAAGGAACCTCTCAGAATGGTCCTATCAATGCTTGATCTGGACCTACAGAAGGATCCATGTTTATAATGCTTTTTAAAGTATGTTTAGAGGCCCAAGTAGACATTTCTAGAATGTCTCTAGAATCCAGCCCTTTCCAAAATGTCACAGATGAAGCTAAGGCTCTGGTAAAGTGGGACTTGATCCTGCTTGGAATAATTCTGCTATGGTCAGCATAACAAAAAGTAATAGCCTGAGACAACAATTTGTTAAACGTTTTGACACAGGTTGTCTATTCTTCATACCTTCGCAAGAAATGAAAAACTGATTTGGATATTTGAAAGTTCAGTTCTGTCAACATTGTATCTGAGTTGTCAGTGGACATCCAAGTATGGTGTACCTTATGTCCCTCATTTTTTTTTTTTTGTTTTTTTTTTTTTGGGTTAAGTAAAGAAAAATGTTAGATGGATAGTTTGGCATAAAATAAATTCAGATACCACTACAGGCATAAAGGAAATATTAGTTCACAAATAAACATTGTCCCTGTGGAAAAAGAGATAGGATTGACTCACCATAAGAACTTGCAACTTAGATACAATTCATGCAGAGATCAGAGCAATCAGAAAAAAAATGGTTTTCATGTTAAGAGCCTCAAGTCATCCAGATTAGCTGTTTCAAATGGAGCAAGTCTTAGCTTCTCTAACACAAATAACCCCAAGGAAGGACCACCAGATTTTCTTGAAGACTTCTTATGCACACCCCTTTCAAGAACAATTTGACATGAGACTGCATTGAAAGAGGAGGGTCCATAGATAGGCATGCTGAAATGGCTGAAAAATGAACCTTGACAGAGGAATAAGAAAGGTCATAGAATAGTAATTCAAACAAATACTGTATAACCAGAGAACAACTAGCCTTGAATGGGTTCTGGTTATGTTGTTGCCACCAAGTAGAAAACCTTTACCATTTACTAATATATGATTTTCTATTAGCAGGCTTTCTAGCCTCCATTTGTAGCAGCTGCATGTCCTCAGTAAACAGGTGTCTAAAGGATAAAAGAGCTTATCATCCAGAAAGTCAACTGAAGTTGACTAATGTCAGTGAGTATCAAACACCTCTTTTCTTGTGATAGTAGATCCAGCCTGTGAGGTAGCATGTGATAATTGCTCCTAGCCATTTCTAAAAAAAAAGGAGAACCATGGTTACCCAGGCCAGATGGACTCATCACAATAACCTCAGGGGATTCCTTTTGAATCTTCAGAAATACCAAGGATATTAATGGAAAGGGTGAAAAAGCATACAAGAGCTTTCTTTTCCTTGGAAAAGAAAAGGTGTCTGTATTTATGGCCTTTTTTTGCATGGAGTCCTGAAGCACAATCTTGCCAATTGATTGTTCAGAGAGCCAGTAAGAATGGATCAAATCTTGGAGTACTCTTGTTTCCATTCATGACGGTTTGCTCTGGACCTGCTCAACTTGTCTGCCACACATTTTTTTTGCTCTGATTGAGTGTAAGATATTTGTAGAGTGAGATTATGGTATGTAGCTATGTCCAAAGCTAACATGTCTAGTCTACAAAGAGAGAATGACCAGGCCCCCCTTTGCTTGTTATACTCCATGCCTGTAGAATTGTGTGTAACTATGTTAGAGGTCCTGGGGGAACGTAGGATGGTTCATAGAGTTGAGTGCCTTGATCAGGGCAAGCATATCATTGATATTTATGTGTTTGGGTCTGTCCTTGGAGTCCCACACCTTCTGCACTGTTATCCCCACTGAAACTGCTCCCCAAGCAAAGTCTGAAGTGTTTGTAGTAAATGATTCCTTTGGAGCAGGGACAGAGAACGGGAAGACATGGATTTAAGGATATCTGTTTTCTTCACCAAAATATTTCTCTTCTGACAAACTCTAGCAGTGGGATTTGAAAAGATAAAGGGTGTTGATGCTGGGACAAAAGACATTTCTAACACCGCTCTATCTTTCTCATGTGAAGTCTTGCCAGGGGAATCATGAGAATCATAGATGCCATGAGAACCAAAAGAAAGTTTAAGTTGAAAACATTGGCAATAGAACCAGATAAAGATCTAATCTGAATTCGGCAACCCGAACTAAACTGTACAAACTAGAAAATAGCTAGAGCGAAAAATAGAAAGACCACACTTGGCAAATGATGAGTTTAGCTTTCTTCCACTTTATTTAATCGTGGACTTCTTCAGAAAACCAGGATGCCTCCCTACATCCTGGTTTTATTTACAAAAACAGGAAATGATGTAAAATTCATACCATACATTTGTGTATATAAAAAAATAATAATAATAATACCAGTGAAAATAAAAATGAAAATGAAAATAAAACATAGTGAACTTGATGTCATGATTATATCTCAATGAGGGGATAAACATTAAATGTTTTCTCAACAACAGAAACTTATTATAGTTCCATAAGGGTACATTCCATGAAAATCTAAAATTAAAAATTAAAAAATTTTGAATTAACGTAACTACACATCCATATTTATGTTCACCTAAGGGTTTCTGAGAGAAGTCAATTCCTTAGGATCATCCTGGGGTCAGTGACAATTTGAATTGTGACAGGGGCCTTGATGAGATCATCTATTTTTATGCTGTGATAACATGAGTCCAAGTGACGGATTTTGTTCCGTCACATTGGGTTTCATTAGTCAATGAATTATTTCACCCCTATAATGATGGAACATTTGGATTTGGTTCTCATTAGTATCAGAGTGACATTTCATTAGTATCGGGACACAAAATACAAATACAAATAATACATTACATTTAATAAATAACCAAAGTTATGTAAAGCTTTGCAATAAACAACAAATAACAAAAAACAAAAAACAAAAAATAATAAAAAATAAAAAATAAAAAACAAAAAATAAGAAACAAATATGGTTTTTAATGAAGTATTTTTAAATATCGACAGATTTGTGATAAGATATAATCATGACATCAAGTTCACTATGTTTTATTCTTATTTTTATTTTTATTTTCACTGGTATTATTATTATTATTTTTTTATATACACAAATGTATGGTATGAATTTTACATCATTTCCTGTTTTTGTAAATAAAACCAGGATGTAGGGAGGCATCCTGGTTTTCTGAAGAAGTCCACGATTAAATAAAGTGGAAGAAAGCTAAATTCATCATTTGCCAAGTGTGGTCTTTCTATTTTTCGCTCTAGCTATTTTCTAGTTTGTACAGATAAAGATCTAGTTTTTCATGTGAAAGAAAAACACTTTCAACTGAGATGCCTAGCTGACATCCCGGAAACAAAATCCTTTGTGAAGGAGTCAAAAGAGAGATTCCTGACACTTTGAAATACTCTTCAAAGATAAGCATCTCATCTGAATATGGAAAAATGTGGATACTATGAAGCCTGGAATAAGCTATACCTGGAGACAGACACTCTGTGAACACTCTTGGTGCAATGCATAGTCCAAAGAGTAATGCTGAAAACTCATAATGTGATCCAAACACACAAAACCTTAAGAAATGTCTGAAGTCTGAATGAAACACATTATGAAGTGACATAATTTTGAATTTGTGCATTATCACAAACAGACTTAGGAAAGACAGATCTAAAGCTGGTCTCCAAGAATTTTATTTCTTTGACACTATGAACGACCTTGAATAAAACCTTTCCCCACCTGGAAGGAGGAATTGGATCTATCACTTCTTGAGACAGCATGTGATGAAGATCTTTTGAAAACAAGAGTCTGACCTTGAGGATGAGGAATGAGGCCCTGGAAAGGAAGAATTTCCTCCCACTTTCATCTGTAAATTTGATGAAAATTTTTCAGAACCCACTTGTCTGAAACTATCTGATGCCAAAGATAAAAATGGAGATTCAGACTTTCTGAAAGGAAAAAGGGCCATGGTGGGAGGGGTTCACAAAGTCTCTTGAATAGTCATTCAGACTTGTTGGACTGTCCTTGGTTTTAGGAGGTTTGAGACTTCATTTTAGAACCTCTTTTTCATTTCTTCCTAAACGTTATGTTTACCTGTACTTTAGTGAGAATGTTTATTTCATATATATTTTTTTTTTTTTTAGAAAATTGGATGAGGAGATAAAAAGTCCCTTGGAGGGCTAAAAATCTTAGACATTCCCTTGGATCAGCTTTTCCCTTTTACCTCTTTTCTGATCACCTCTGCGGCCTAAGTCACTATCTAAGGGAGAGATGGAACTCTTATTTTAAACCTCATCTGGGAGGTTCTGAGAATGCAGCCATGCAAACCTCCTCAAAACAGTATTAGTGGCCGTAGCCCTTGAAGAAGTATCAACAGTCATATATACACTGTAAACAATGAGCAGTGACTTGTGCAGTACAAGTAAAGTTATCTGAAGCAGATTTCTTCTCATAAGAAAAAGCTGCAAATATAACATTCCTCATGTTTTCACAATTTGTCAGAACAAACTGTAACATCTGAGCCTGACAACTCAAAATTCTGAAAATCAAACTTGCAGAAGTATACACCCCCCCCCCCCCAAACAGCTATCAATAGTTTTCCAGTCCCTATCTGAAAGAGCAGGATTGGAATCAACTAAGTGATTAGCAGCAGAGGAGTCACCTAAAGTTATAGCTACTAGGTCAGGTTTGGGAAATGTGTATGAACATTTAAAAGACTGAGGAACGTTATACATCCTATCTGCCTTTTTACGAACAGCTGGCTGACCATCAGGAACATTGCAGGCAGTAACACACACATCCTCTAAAGCAGACAAAACAGAAGGAATGGGTGTTGGTTCTAGAAATTGTGTGGCATCTCATAGTATTTTCTGAGGGACTGAGAAACCTTTGTGTTCTCCCTCTGGAAACAATAGTACATTTTTGCCATAGTCACAGAGGAAGAGAACACCCCACAGGGAGAATCAAAAACAAAGCTCTCTTCTGATCTGAGTCAGAAATCTGTAGGAAAGAATGTATCTGTCCCTGCATCTTCATGTTCAGAGTCTGAATCTTAAATCTCTTCAAGAAAAGAGTAATCCCTCTTTCTTTAACCAGAAATTATTTTACAAAAAGGATCAATAGCCTAAATTAAACCCTGAGCTAGAGCCAGTAAACTACTCCTATCAAAAGAAAATTGAGAAAGAGTAGGTAAATGCTTGGTTTTTTGTTTCTTTTTGCTAGGAAAAATGGAGCCAACAATGTTATTAATGGCAGGAGGAGCTTCCCAAAGGATGAGCACAGCATTTTTGTGCAACAGGGAAACTTCCCTTATCCCCGTTCCAGGATCAACAAGAGTGTCTCTCCCCTGCCAGTTGAGGGGGTACCCACAACAACAGAGAACATGGCTAATCCCCTTAGTGGCAGTAGGTCTTGCACCAGAGGGATTCTGGGAAAAATATGAGTGATCTGAGGTACAACAAATGGCCACAGCAGAGTAACCCACCTGCGGCTGTGCCAAATTGCTTGTCTGCTGTGTTGGCAATAGCTGTTTGCATATTTTTTTTCTTTTTGTGATTGAAAGAAGGACTGACCATGGTACCAATAGTTGGTTCCAAAGCCATGACAAAAATGGTGTCTTTTACCTGGGGAAGACTTAATAATTGTTGGAAAACACTACCTGTCCACAAAAATACTTTTTTGACAGAGAAATATGATAAAAAACACTTTAAGACACTATGCCAGTCCCTGAAAGTATACTAAACAGAATCTTTCCACAGAAGAAAAAAGTTTTCCATAACTTTACTCTGATTTTAAACTGACAGAAAAAATTATTTCTCCATTTAAATGTACTGTTACTGTCTCATGCCAGTCCATTACAACACAGTACTTCTAATTTTGAAATAAATAAAACAAACAATATTAAGAAAATGGAAGTCTTTTCCACCAAAGTGAACTTATCTGCCACATAAAGGAAGGCACAGGCCCACTTTCAGTAGTATTCAATGCCTGTGAAGCTGAGAAGGGCTTAGCACCCAACTTGTCTTTCAGTTAGCTCAGCTTGACAGTCTGGGCACATGGAAGATGCCCTGAAGCTTTGGAAGCTGGCTAGCTGTTATATGCTTGGAGGATATAATCCATATAACTAAGGCTACAGGAGCAGTGATAAATATGATGAACATTTTGCGGTATTGAGCATGAATAAGAAAAAAGTGGTAAGGCAGAAAAAGTGGGAAGAGTGGTGTGAAGTCAGTAGTAAAAATGAATAAGATAAAATAAGGTTATTTAAATGAGCAGACCGGAGGGTTGAAAAGGGAGACATGAGTTTTTAGATTAGAAGGGAAGAGACTGCACTATTGCAAAGGAAAGGAGGGGTGAATTTTTACTGGGCAGTTGAAGAGTGACTGAGTAAAAAGACAGTGTCATAAGTGCTATGATGGAGGCTGTATTAGAGTAAACACAGAGTAAGTGAATGATTGAGGAGGGAAGAGAATATAAATACTATTGCGATGGATTTTATGGTGTGGGTGAATGTGTGGAAATTGTATTGATAACGTACCTTTACGCAGGTTTGTGATATCATTAAAAAGTGGGAGGGCAGCAGTTGGATTAAATGAGTGGATTGGTGGGGCTAGGGAATTGGGGATGGAGGAAAGTGAAGCAGGTCTCACCATCCACATTAATAGGAAACAATCAGTTTGGGCCTTCTCAATCCTAGTGATTCTGCAAATACAACTCAACAAAGATAAACTAATGACCTGAAGCAGACTGTTGCTGTGGCTGTTAAAAGGCAGAAGCTAATGGTAAATGTACATCACTGTAAACTAGTAATAAAGTAAGCTCTTCAGAGTAGGAGCTCAAGACAGGGCAAAACGTCACTGTTCAGAAGATAACTCCACCCTGGCTTATGACTCTAGCAAGCTGGACCAGCCATGATACTTGACATAATATTCTGTCAGCTATCCACATGAGTATCATTTATTTTTATTTTATTTTACATTTGTTGACTGGGATAGTCTTACTATCCCAGTAGTTGCGTGATTTTCCTCTGGGTGCTCCAGTTTCCTCCCACATCCCAAAAGACATGCAGTAGGTGGACTGGACACTCTAAATTGGCCCTAGGTGTGAGTGTGTGCATGTGTGTGCCATCTGTGGAAGGTTGGCGCCGGGCTGGCAACTCGACACTGTAAAACTCCACTGCCAATCATGAGCGGACAGATGATCCGCTGTGGCGACCCCTAACCGGGAAAAGCTGAAAGAAGAAGAAGAAGACTGGGATAGTCTAACTAGATTTATGTCCATTTTCAGTAGAGTCCCGGGGAGATAAGCCCCAAGAGATTACTAGACTACTAACATACAGGTACTAGTTGTTATACAGTTAAATACTACAAATTTTAAACAGTTCAGGAATCTTCACAGTTTATACAGAAAACATGTTACAAGCATTAGATAAGATATTTTAGACTTTATGTACAAGACTTCATTAGTAACTAGAACGTAATTGTTAAACAAATGCATACTTCAATTTTCAACAGTTCAGCAATGCTCACAGTTTAAACAATACTTGTTGCCTGCCTTAGGTAGGATGCTTTAGAATTATATGCAGAAGAATTTAACTAGGTATTTTAAATTATCTCTATTAGGATAAGATATGTTTTTGCCAAGGATAGGCCTTGATCTAAAAAGACACAGATAGAGCAGGAATTAGGTCTTAAGAGAGCGTATTTGGGATATAGAATGAGATTAGTCTGGATTTGTACAGGGACATAACCAATGGGTTTTAAGATAGAGTTTCAGATTGTGTTTAATAAGTGTAAAAGAAGACAGTGATGTAAGTTCATGGGGGAGTTGTTTCTAATACTTTCCAACTGCATTTGAGAACAGAGCATCTCCTGCCATGTTATTAGATTTACATGTTGATACAAGTAGTTTATTAGATGAGCGTAAAGTTGAAAGGTTCTTATATTGGGTAATGAGACTAGCAAGTATTGGGGTATTGGTAGGTTGGAAAAGGGTTTTATGTGCAATGGTGAGTTGTTTAAAGTGAATCTGATTCAGAAGCTCTAACCAGCCTAATTGTTTCAGATTATGGCAGTGATGGGGCCTAAAGTAGGAAGCAGTAGCAAATCTGGCAATGCTATTGTAAGCGTTGGCTAGCTTGTTAAGGTTATTTTTTGATAAGTTAGTATATATGGAAGAAGCATAAAGAAGTGTGGAGATAAGGTGGGAATAGGCAATAGTGGTTCTGGCTAGTGGGGAGAGAAAGGGTTTTTTCCTATAGAGGGAGCCTAGTTTCCTGTTGACAGTTTTTATGGTATTGTAGATATGGGTTTCAAAGTTCAGGTTGTTATCAATGGTTACTCCTAGAAGTTTAGTTATTGGATCGGGAGATATGAGTGTACCATTATTGGATAAGACTGAAAACTTCATTGGGACTGATTTATGGGTAGGAGTGAAGAGAAGGAGTTTGTTTTTTTTTGGGGGGGGGGGTTCAAGAGGAGGCAGCATTGTAGAAACCAATTTTCTGTTTTATTGAACACTGTCTGAGTTAGAGTCTATAGTTGGGATTGAGATTTAGCTGAGAGGATTATTGTTGAATCATCTGCGTATTGTACACAGTTAGTTAAAGGAATAGCTAGGTTGTGGTCATTGATAAATATTGAGAAAAGGAGGGGGCCCAATATAGAGCCCTTTGGAACACATAGGGTAAAGGGGAGATGGGATGAGAGGTTGTTGTCCCATAGCACTGCCTGCTGTCTATTATCATGGTAGGACTGGAACCATTTTATAGTCTTTGGGTCCAGAGAGAAGGATTTTAGAATATTGAGAAATAAGTGGTGGTTGACCATGTTGAATGCTTTTGAAAGGTCGATGAAAATTGCTGAAGAGAGAAGATTGTTATTGCGTTCTTTATTGATGCTGTCAGTGAAGGATAGGAGTGCAGTTGTTGTACTGTGGAAAAGCCTGAAGCCATATTGAGATTTGGCCAGTAAAATGCTCTGGAGTAGGTGGTCTAGTAACTGTCTGTGGATGCACTTTTCCATTATTTTAGCTAATGGGGAAAGTAGAGCTATGGGACAATAGAATATTCTCTGGAGTTTCCACCCTTGTGAAGGGGGATAATGTAGGAGATTTTCCAGATGGTGGGAATAGTGCTTTCTTGTATGGTTCTATTTATCAGCAATGATACAGGATAAGCTATGACTTTGGCTGCCTTTTGCAGGTATTCAGCAGGTAGCTGGTCAGTTGAGGGGGTAGTAGGTTTTAGTTTACTTAAGAGGTTGCAGCTGAGGGAAGTTGGGACAGGTTGCAGGTTTAGAGTTGGGAGAGAGTTAGTAGTATTGGTTATGCTAGCCCAGAACTTTTGTGGATTATTTTGGTTGGTCTGTTGGAGGTGGAAGTAAAACTTTTTTTTTTTTATCTTCGAGTATAGCTTTCTTAGTCTCATTTCTTTTTTGCCTGAATTGTTGTCGGTCTACGGGGTTTTTAGTTGTTCTCCATAGTGCCAAAACTTTATTTCTCTGTTGAATTTTCTGCCTGGTTTTCTTTGTAAGCCATGGGGCAGGTTTAGATTTAATTTTGATGGAACGCTTTGGTGCATGGTGGTTAAGTATTGTTAAGAATTTTGAGTTAAAGTAGTTTGTTGCTTTGTCAAATGGGAGGTATTTTATAGGTGACCAATCACGTTCATTTAGTTCAGCTTGGAAGTTATTGGGGTTAAAGTTCCTGTTGCTTCTTATTGTTTTATATATATGGTTGGGTTGTGTGAGTGCGACCTTTGCCTGATTATGTAAGTGAGAGAATGGTAACTTACATCGTCAGGGAGGGTCCCTACATTATAGACCAGTTGGTAATTATTTATTAGAATCTAGTCTAGGATGGATTCTTTATTATTGGGTTTATTAATTCTGGTTGGGGAGTTAATTGTTTGTGAGAAGCCATTAAGGTTAATATGGGAGGTTGGTGATTCAGTACAGCTGTCCTTCCAGTCTATATTAAAGTCTCCAAGAATTATTGTCTCTTGGGGAATTTTTGTGGAGAGTTCAGCAAGGATACCTTCCAGAGTGGTGATGTTGTTACCAGGGGGCAAGCAGATACATATTATATTTAGGGATTTGCTGAGATTAAGTTGAAGTTTGGTGCTAATGATTTCTACATTGTTTTCAGAAGAGGAACCAAGATCTAGTATAGATATTTGTAGCCGTTCTTTATAGAGGATACCAATACCCCCTCCTTTTTTTACTTTGCAGTCTTGTCTTAAGATGTTGTACCCAGATGGAATAATTTCAATATCTTGTGTAGTGAGTTTTAGCCATGTTTCTGTTAAACAAAGTATATCAAAGGAATGAACATCCAGGAGAGCATGGAGGTGTGCAATTTTATTATTTATGCTGCGAATATTGAAGTGAGCTATATAGAGTGAGTTGGGAGACTTAAATGGGATATTTGGGGTAGCGGGAACATGAATTTGTGGTCCTGTGCTTGTTTTTTGTCCAGTTCCTGGGTTAGGATGAATGTCCCCATCTAGTAAGGAGAGGTGTAATAGTTTGTTTAAGGGATTGTGGAGGATAAAGTAATGGTGAAGAGGTTTTTTTAGGTTTTAGATAGTTGCATTTGATATGGGTCAGTCTGTGATATTTAGCAGGTAAATAGCTAGGTAAAGATGTTATATTTATGTGTTTTAGGGAGTTAATTAGAGGTATAGTATTGTTTGTGCAATAGGGAAGTTCAGCTGTAAATATTTTGACTGTTCATATGAGGTTCATAGGTGCATAGGTTGATACTAGGCTATCTGCCCAAGGGCATTTATAAGCCTAGCCAGAGTGTGTTTGGCTTTCGCCACCGTTTTAGATTAGTTGACTGCGCCTCTGTATAGTAGGTCACAGAAGATAACCCTTTTAAGGTTAGTTTACCGTGCCTCTGCCTAGTAGGGACAAAGAAGAGATCCCAGGGGTAAACCTATGATCTCCAATCCACTCGTCAAGATTTCTCTTGAAGAGGGTCATTGAGGGGCTCTGCCTAACATGGATTGGGATTTTGTTCCAGAGTGAGGGGAGCCTCTGGGATATGAATCTGTCCCTCCAGCATGTCCTATTTATTTCTGTGCTGAGGTTTAAGTCCCTGGAGTGTGTAGCTCTAAGGGATTTGGATTTCCTGAGGTGGAGCATGTCCATTAATTCTGGTTTGGACATGGCTTTATATGTCAGGCACAGATCGCCTCTGAGTAGACAGTAAGCAACTGAGTAGAGCTGGAGTTTCTTTAGCCTAACTTCGTAGGGCATCTGTTTGAGTCCATTGATCCTCTTGGTGAGGTACTTTTGGGGTCTTTCCAGTTGCTGCAGCTGTCGGGTAAGTTACATCCCAAATGGGGCATTGTATTCAATTATGGGCCTGATGAGTGATGAGTAGAGGGGCACAATGACCTCTCTTGATCTAGATGTGAACTCTTTCTTGATAAGGTGGGCTATATAGAAGGTCTTTCTAACCACTTTGGCAACGTGATTGTCAAAGGAGAGATTGCTATCTCCTTGGGTCCCCAAATCCCTAATTACTTCTTCCATACTTAATGGATTACCACCTATGTGGTAATTTGTGGGCACTTTGTTTTTCCCAAAGGGGATGACTATGCACTTTTTGGCATTTAGCTTTAGGCCATGGCTCTGGCACCAGTTATCCATCTCTGTGAGACCCTTTTGGAGGATGCTTGTGTCAGTCAGCGAGTTGATTATGGCACCCAGTTTGCAGTCATCTGCAAACTTGGTCAGCCATAGTCCTCCTGTGTTAGCCTGTACCTCAGGAAAATATATACCGAACAAGAGAGGTCCCAGGACTGAGCCTTGTGGGACGCCACTTCTAACTGGTTTAGAGTCTGACATGGCACCTGCAATTCTGACCATGTGGGTTCTATTCCTGAGCCAGTTTGCAACCCATCTTGTGACATAGGGGTTGATATTTAAGCTGGTGAACTTATTTATGATGCCCGAGTGGGGTATTGTGTCGAAGGCTTTTGCGAGGTCCACGTAGGCTGTGTGGACTACCTTCCCTTCATCTATGGCCATGGTGACTGTTTCAAAGAAGTCGACCAGGTTCAAGAGGCAAAATCTGCCCTTAACAAAGCCAAATTTGGAAGGATCTAGTGTTTGGAGGTTGCCAATGTCTTTGTTTATGAGTTCCATGATGATACACTCCATAGCTTTGCAGACCAGGCTAGTCAGGCTTATAGGGCGAAAGTTTCTGGGGTCCATTGTGGCACCACCTTTGTGGAGTGGGACCACTGTTGCTGTACGCCATTCCTTGGGTACATATCCTGTAGTAAGGTTGTGATTGAACAGTGACTTTATGTGAGTGATCAGTTCTTGGAGCTCGTGTAAGATGCAGCCCGGGACACCGTCCGGTCCCATTGATGCTGTGTTTTTTGCTTTGGAGAGGGCAGCCCTCACCTGTGCATCTGTAATGTCAGGGAAGCTGCACTCTGTTGGGATAGACATTTGCTCTTTTGGGGGGAAGGGGGAGAGAAGTTTGCACTGAACCAGTCTGCCAGGATGTTGGCAATGTCTGTGGGTTCAGTGTATTTTTTGTCATTTTGCACTAACTCAGAGCATATCTGGGAGTTGCCACCCAGGTTCCTGACATAACTAAAGAAGGCCTTGTGATTATCTTTAGCATCTTGTGCAATTTTTCTTTCGAAGCTGGCCTTAGATAATTTTATGAGGGATCGTAGTTTCTTGCTAGTACTGATCAGAGATGCCTTCCCTTTTTGGGATTTTGCTCTATCATGTAGTAGCTTCCTCCTTCTGTTGTATAGCTTATTTATGGCTGGGGTCCACCAGACAGGTCTCCTGCCTTTGGAGGAGTGAGTCTTGGTTTTATTTGGGATAGCACGATCCATGCATTCCTGTAGGTGTCCATAGAATGCTTTTGTAAAGGATTCTGCGGTTTGGGCCGTATTTTCCACTGGCCCGGGGGCTTTGAAACATTCCACCTCGGTTTTGAGAACTGCAAAGTTTGCTTTTGAGAAGTTCTTCACTGTGCTTTCCTTGGCTGGGGGTGGGGATGGGATATGGATGTCCAGTGAGATTAATTTATGGTCAGATCTTACCAATGAGGGGTATACCTCTGGTATGGAAGATAGATTCCCCATGTTGGTGATGATCAGGTCCAATATGTTTTCACCTCTTGTGGGAGTGGTGACCAGTTGTTCCATAGCATTTGAGTTTATAAATTCTAGGAACCATTGGGCGAGGGTGTTGGGGCTTGAGTAGTGCTCCCAGTCTATGTTTGGGTAGTTGAAGTTACCCAATATGATGGTGTTTGGAGAGACCTTCATATTCTCCAGTGTTCTCAGGAAAGCTGAGTGGGGTTCCTGAGTTTGGAAGGGTGGTCTGTAGCAGGCTACAAACTGAAAGGCAGTTTTGCCCACTGTTAGTTGCACATGGATGGTCTCCAATGCTTTGTGCAGTGCCACTAACCTGGAGGTGTGGGTATCTTTGATGAATATGGATACTCCCCCTCCTTTTGTGGTTCGGTCTGAGTTTTGGGGCCGAAAAGCATGGCATGAGGTATAACCTGGTAGTGCTGGGGTGCTCTCGGGAGCTTTGAACCAGGTTTCTGTTACTGCACAGATATCAATATTCTCCATACTGAGGAGGGCCTCGAATGCATGCATCTTGAGGTTTAGACTTCTGGTGTTGAGCAGCATTACCCTTAGTTTCTTTTTCCTTGTGTTGTCTATGGAGGTGGGTTTGTCTTTTGAGCCTTGCCTAAAAAAGGCACTACGGGGGTGGCAAGACCCTTAGCCAATATTCGAATGCCCAGGGGTGACAGGTGCAAGCCATCCCTAGCGAAGTAGTGTGGCTTGTTGAGCATATCATCCCAGGCTGACAGACACTGGATCCCTTTTGAATGACACAAATACTTTAGCCAATTCTTAAAATTGATAATTTTGTCTTTATACTGTGGCATCATTCTTGGTGAGGGTAAGATGCTACTCAAGGTCAGGGTCATACCAGCCTGGGCTACATGATCAGAGATCTCCTCTATGTCTCTTTTCATGTAGTCCAGGGAGGTACGTCTCAGGTCATTCACACCAGCATGGACAATGACAGAGTCATATTTGTACTTGCTTTGGAGTGACCTGAGTGCTTGTGTTATGTGGTGGATCCTGGCACCTGGCAGGCAGCTTACAGTGACCTTCTACTTGTTCAGCCTAGTGAGTGGGACGTCAGTGTGTCTGACAATAGAGTCACCTATTACAAGTGTATTAGGTGTGTTGTTTAGCCTTAAGGGCTGTGACTGTGTGGCACACTGACTTTGTGAACTATGTGATATGTGGGTATTATTGTGGGGTAATGGTTGCTTGGATGTCTGCTTTGGAGGTCTTTGCTGCTTGGGCAGATTTTTATTTAGAGCCTCCAAGTATGTTTTTGTGTGTTTATGTGTTTGGTTTGCTGTTGCAATAGGTCTATGTGAGACAAGATTTGTGGTGTGTGTGGTTACCTTCTCCTCCTGATTGACTGCGCCAGTACTGGATTGAGAGAGCTCAGCCTCCAGTTTGGCTATATAGTTGCATCTCTCACATATATTTGAGCTTGTTGGGAGGAGGAGAGGGTGGTCTGTGTACATAAGGCCGCTGTAACATTGCCTCAAGATTCCTAGATTCACCAGCTGGACTGGAGAGTAAACCCGAAACTGACTTTTGGACATGCCAGAATAGTATAAGGAACTACTTTTTGATTAATCATAAAGGACCAATAGGGAGTCAAGTACTTAAAGGGAGTATAAGAGGGTGTAGTGCTTTAGTTTATTAGTGCTTACTTATAAGATTAATTATACAAGCAACTGCAAGACTTTAGAATGAAAATAGAGTGCTTACTTTGAGATTTAGAACAGTTCTAAGGGAAAAAGTGAAGAGCAGACTTTGTGGAGCCGGGAATAGTTTAAACCCATTTAAGCGGCACTGCCCAATGCTGCGCTATGCGCAAAATTGTGCAAAACCACGCAAATGCAGGTTTTAAAGCAGGGAAACTGAAAGAAATAGGAATTGACCCAAAACGGCCAATAAGCTACTAGTTTCAGGGCTGAGACCACTCCTCCAGGGACAGATAGGCTGCTCAAAGCTGCTCACTCTCACTGGTGAACAGAGAAGCTTCCTCCTATCCAAGTAAGGATATGGGCAACACAGGAAACTATATCACAGTCCTGAATTCAGCAAAACCTGAAATCTGGACTAATCTAGTTCAGCAAAGGTGGGAAAAGAGAATATTTTTTTTTCAGGAAACAGCAGAAAAACACACAGAAAACACTGTAAATGCTATAAACAGGCTAGCGCACTTTAGTGTGTAGCCTACAACAGTTATACAATACAAAAACAACTTAAATTGATATAAAACAAGTGCAAAAACTGTAAAAAGCAGAAGGCAAATTCAATTTAAACTTTTTAAAGCACAAATCAGTTAGAAATCTGCTTTTTAGGTGGGAAAAGGCAGTCGGAGCAAAAAAAAAACAGAGAAAAAATACTTAAATCTGGAAAAGTCTCTCTTGGGTCTCTCTGTTGCCTGTATCACTCTGCAGGACACCACAAGGAGCTGTGCGGAGTTGTATACAATAACAATCTTTTTAAATCACAGATTCGCTAAAAAAACTGGCGTTTTAAGCGGAATTAGTTAAGACAGCAAGAAAAGCAGAAAAGTGATACTTAATCACTCTAAAGTCACTCTTTTGTTTCTCTGCTGCTGTAGACTCTGCAGAACACCTGGAAGGCACTTGCTGAGCGGAATACAAGCATACAAACTGTGCAAATGCGGTTTTTATAGCAGGGAAGTGAAAGAGATAGAAATTAGCCCAAAATGGCCAATAAACTATTAACTTCTTGGCTGAAATCACTCCTCCAGGGAAGATAGGCTGCTCAAAGCTCCCCTCTCTCACAGGTGAACAGAGAAACTTCCTTCTATCCAAGTAAGGTAATGGCAACACAGTAACTTGTAACACAGCCCTGGATTTAGCAATAACCCGAAAACTGGACTATACCAGTTCAGAAAGGTGGGAAACAAGTATATAATAAGGTGGGTTGCTGTAGGAGAAAGACAATGATTAGAAGCCTTAGTTGGATTTGGAAAGGTTGTGTTTGCATAGTGACTAATAAGCTTACTGGTGTTCTTTAAAGGGGAGGAGTTATACTAGGGGTAATTAGACAGAGGTGTATGTATAATGTTAACAAGATGACTATTGTGATTGGATTGGAGAGGAAGAGGTTGTGGTGAGGATGTATAAGCTTAGGAGCAGTAGGGTTGGGTGGGAATTGGGGATAGGGTAGGGAAGCAGAGTGAGCCCACAGGGCATCTGTGGGGCTATATTATATTATCAAAATCTGAATTTGTCAGACTGCATCTACATTGGAAATGCAGTTCAGTGAATTTGCTCTTGTGGGGGGCTGCACCCCCACCCCACCCAATTTTATATACCAATTCAGAGATTGCACTACAGTGAGGAAAGGGCAAATTTTCCGATCCTCACTGTACCGAGATTTCATTGTTATCAGTTCACTGAAGTGCATTTCCAATGTAGGTGCAGTTCAGCGAATTCAGTTTTCGGGTATATAATATAGACCCTAATCTGTTACACTACTACTGTCTGGTCTGTCTTTCAGGGCCTCAAACTAAATAGAATGTTGGATCTGATAGACACGAGGAACTGCTACCCAAGATCCCTGGTCTGCCCTAATCCTGTTGCCCAAGGCACCATTTCCACAATTCTGAACACCCCATAATATTGTACCAGGAACAAGGTAATCCATGCAGTAAAGTTATAATAGCTTCCTGCCATGAACTTCAGACCCTTTACAAGCATTGGCAAGAGTATCTTCCCAACAGGCTACCTAACATCCTTGGTCCTGGTTCTGATTCATCTACATCCCTTTAGCATCCTGCCTAGAACTCTGTCCACATGGATGGTCATAACCGCATCCCCATGTTTCTCCCTGTGTACCAAGTAATTCCTTAACAGGTTCTGGGACCACCACTTCTCCCCTCCTGGCAGTTACCTCACAAAATCTTCAAACACCTGTAGTACACTGTACAGGCCACTATCACCACCTTCCCTGTTGTATGGTCCCAGTCACCAGTATTTTCTTTCGCTTGACCTCACCCCCTGTGATTAGGGTGCAGAATCTGTGGAACTGTTTACAGTAAAAAAAAAAACACTTTACCGTCCTGGCACATAGCAAGCAGAAAAAAATGTTGTACTGCAAGGCATGCAACACCAGATTTTTAACCATTCCAAGGACCCTGTCTGACAGTACATACCTGGTGGCTTGGTTAAGTTTGCTACCATAGCTTGGTTATCCAAATTGAGCCTAGTCCTATGGTTGCTTAACTCCATTCTCCAAAGGGTAGGTCAAATAAGGATCAGTCTGAAGAATGTGTTGTCCAGTCTCTTCTTTGCCTCTCAAGTCACTGAAAACCACTTCCCAGTGAAGAAGCCCCCCATCATTCCTGATGACCTTACAGCATCAATGTAGCACTCAACCTTTGTATTGCTGGCCCAATCATCCTGAAAGTATGCAATCCCACCGGAGCATTTCAAGAACTGCAGCCAAACATCAAGAGTGGCCAGCATGTCTTGTGTTACCCTCACCAGTGAAGTTTCCACTTGGCCTCCTTTAGCATGCAAGTTAGCAATCTGCCAAATGTGTGACACAGGGCAATAGCCATACAAAAAAATGTAAAGCATTCACAGTAGATCAATGGCCTCTCCCATCATAGCCATGATACAGCTAGGAAAACTTGTCTGATGTCAGGTACACTGACTGTTCATTGGTTTAAATCACCATCCCCAAAAGTTAAATCATAGTACCCTGGTGAAAAGTACTACCAAACCTGCACATATGTTCAGAAACTTCTCCCCTTGGCTGTGTCAGCCTTGGATGGCCCCATGATTATAAAAATCATTGAGGTAATGTCTTGTTGCACAGTTCTCCATCTGTGATTCCCATAACCAGTGTAAAGCTGTGCTAAACTTTTCAAAGGTTGCACATGCCACTGTGCACCCCACGGGCATGTTATTGTCAAAATAACATTTTCCCCTACTGTCTTGTCCAGGATGTGCCAGCACTCCTGTTTTACTAGTAACAAATAAAAGGCAGACTCATTGCCCAGCTTGGCTAACCACATCAACCACAGTGCCTTCTGGGTGGTAACAGCATTGAGTGACACTTACTGCATGGTTGATTATCCTCAATTGGGAAGAATAAGCGGTGAATCAACACAAATTTCCCCTGCTGCTTCATTGTAACAAGAATGAAGGGAGATCATTTGTACCATGGAAGTGGATGAGTATTAAATGGCCTGGCCAATCAACCAATGTCAGTTCTATTATCTAGCATTTCTTGTACCAAAGCTTCCTAATACCTTGTAGTAGTAAGGTATTTTTACAATTCATGTTCAAAAGTCAGGTGAGCTTTAATTGGAACGTGACATCCAAACCATTATAGCAGCTGCTTGGTCAGCTCCCTTCTAGGGTTACCTCACAGCATATTTCAGAGCAGCTTGACCCCCTTTGTGTTAATTAGGATATCTACTCTACCATATGCACCTGCTCTCTCGCAGACCTCCCTCCCACAGTTCTTTGGGACATGGGATCTCCTCTGAATGAGGATTTACTATATCTTATCCTCTATAGCAAGTAAACGGGTCTTGCTTCACCCCACAGCACAGGGTTGAATGGTTTCTTCTGTAAAGTGAGAAATAGTGATGAAATTGCCATGCTCCTCAGCAACATTTTTTGTGTTGAAAACCCAGCACTTCCTGGGAGGCTACTTCACATTCTATACCCCTGCTGAGGCCAGCTGTGTTTTTTTCATGGTGCTGTGGCACATGTTAATGCATTTCAATTCCCAGTGCAATGTTTTATATACTCCCATGAGTCTGTAGAATTTCTGGTGATACATTATTGGAGGACAAATGTCCAAAATCAGGTACGGATTTTAATTATTGCAATTATAAACTTAGAAAGTTGCTAGAATAACAGGTTTTGCATTAATATCTATTTTCAGAAACATATGAAGTCTGAAACTCAAATGCCATTATTTATTGACTTCAATTCATAGTGGATTTGCCAGAAAAATATACATTTTATGAGGAATACATCAAATATATGTGGCAAAAATCTGGGCAGTTGAGAAGTATATCTTATTTATTTATTTTATTTTACATTTGTAGACTGGGATAGTCCAACTGGATATATGCCCATTTTCAGAGGAGGCCCGGGGAGAAAAGCTCCAGATAACACAGACAGAACATAACAGATATGATTCAAACATATTTACAAAGCCCTCTAGTAGGTAGTTACAATATACACAGTGTGTAATAATATACAAAAACAACAGGTTGCAGCAAGCTATTATGAGCATGAGATGTGTACAATATTAATTTAAATAGGGCATTGAATAAGTAGTGGTTAATCAGGGTTAGTACAGGGACAAAGCCAGTGCTATTCAAAATACTGTATGAGGCTTTTTTTGAAGAGACTTAAAAAAGGTTCGAGGGTAAGGTTAGATGGAAGTGAATTCCAAGTTTTACCAACAATGTTGGCAAACAGGGAGTCGCCGGCTGATTAATGGCTTTGTGGGTTTGGACCAACAGTTTATTGGATGATCTTAGCTGCCTTGAATTACTGTATGGCTTTATGATATTTTTTGAGTGCCGGAGTATTTTCAGGGTGGTACAGAATTTTGTGTGCTACTATAAGCTGATTGCACAGTAGCAGGCTAGGCAGTTCTAGTCACCCAAGTAGACTGAAGTTTTGACAGTGATGTGCCCTATATGTTGAGCCTATGGCAAACCTGGAAATATGGTTGTAACAGTGAGAGAGCTTACTAAGTTCAGTTTTGCTTAAATTGGAGAGTATGGGGGAGGCATATAGAAGGGTAGAGAGTAGGTGTGAGCGGGCGATTGCAGTCCTAGCTAATGGAGTTAGAAAAGGTTTGCTTCTATATAACGAGCCAAGCTTCTTATTAATGTTTTTTCTAGTTTTATTGATATGCAGATCAAAGTTGAGATTATTGTCCACTATTACTCCTAAAAGCTTAGTATGGTCATCTGGACAGATAGAGGCACCGCTGTTGGATGTTATGGAGAAGGAAAATGGGGTGGACCTACTGGTAGGGGTAAAGAGAAGCAGTTTAGTTTTGTTGGGATTTAACAACAGACGGTGACTAGAGAGCCAGTTTTCAACTGCGTTAAATGTGTTTTGTGTTAAGGTTTGCAGGTATAAAGGGGAGGAGGCTGTACAGATCAGGGTAGAAACGTCTGCATATTGAATGCAGGTTGCATCAGGGATGGTAGTATGAAAATTGTTGATGAAGACAGAAAAGAGTACAGGGCCTAGAATAGAGCCCTGAGGGACACCAAGGGTGAGAGGTAGCAGGGTGGACAGTTTGTCCTACCATAATACAGCCTGTCTGCCATTCAGATAGGATAGGAACCACTGAATAGCATGGTTATTTAGGGAGATGGATTTTAGGGAATGGATGAGTAATTTGTGGTTGACCATATCAAAGGCCTTTGACAGGTCTAGAAATAAGGTTGCAGATAGACTGTTATTGTTCCTATTTTGGAATATGGTATTTGTAAAAGAAAGGAGGGCAGAGGTGGTGCTGTGATGTGGCCTAAAGCCATACTGAGAGTTGGCAAGCAGACCGTTCTGAATGAGATAGTCCATAAACTGCTTATGAATGCACTTCTCCATTAATTTGGCTAGTGGTGAGAGAATGGTAGTGGGTCTGTAGTTAGACAGTTCTGTTGAACTTCCACCTTTGTGGAATGGGATAACATGAGATATTTTCCAGACTGAAGGGATAGTTCCATCAGTTAGTGCTCTATTTATTAGGACAGAGATGAGGAATGCTATGGCTTTGACAGCTTTTTGTAGGTGCTCTGCAGGAAGGAGGTCAGCAGAAAGGGTGGTTGGATTTAGTTTTTTGATAAGGGATTGAATAAAAGTGGTACAGACAGGTTGGATGTTAAAGAGGGGATGAGAAGTGGGTGTGTTAATGGCAGAGTTGAGTGGGTGGGAGTAAGTTGATTAGCTAAGGACTGAATAGTTTCAGTGAAAAGTTATTAAAGGCAGTGGCAACAGTTTCTGGGGATTTATGGATGTAGTTTGATGGGGTTGGAGTAGTAGATTGTCCTGGATGAAGAAGTCGGTTAATACCTGCCCAAAACTTTTGGGGATTGTTTGGTGTTTAAATTGGAGGTTCTGGTAGCATTTTTATTTTGTCTAGCAAAATTAGTTTTTTGTATCATTTCTAAGTTGACGATATGTCACTTGGTCGAGGGTGGCTTAAGTCTTGCAGTTCTTCTCTATACTGTATCACAACACTAACCCATATCTGCCTTAACTGAGTAAAAACCACAATGCAGACTGAAAGGCAATAAAACCAATACCCTTTTTTGACACTTTTCTTAATATATTTCTTGCCCACTGCATTACTCCCTCCATTCTTCCCTCCTGTGGCTGGACATCCCCAAATCCTGTTCTCTAATGCTGAAACCCCACCCCACCCAGAAAATATTTTTCCGCCACCCTGTCATTAATCTATTAACTATGCAGTGCCTAACTTCTGGTTGGAATCTTTCATAAGTCAGGATGGGCAAACCAGATACTTCTTCCTGTCCTGGTAAAACACAAGTAATGGCCTCAACTACGCACCTTAGGGTACTCTTCCCCAGGCCCTGCCCTTTCCTGCTAGTCACCTACTACATCAGTTATCCTGCTTTATACTACTGGTTGCTTCCGTTTTTCTTTTCCTTTTTTTTTTTTCTTCTTACTTCCAGTCCTGTGACACTGAGTCAGACAAAATGTTTTCTGATGGAAATTGGTGTTTGTGGTGTCTTCTCATTTTCACTCGTGTTTTACTACACAAATGAGAGGTATTTTAGAATATGTTGCTTATGTATGTCAGTTAACTATTCATCTAGTTTATATCATTTAAACCAAATTAGATTTTTACTGGCAATGTTATTTTCCATCAGATTAATCAGGATTACTGCTTCATTTTTTAATTTGTTTATTCATTTTTTTGGTCTGCTTATTTTAGAAAGAAAAAAATGGAATTTCTGGGAGATATATTTACTTTAGGAAACTCTATCTGCATTTTCTTATTTACAATATGCAAAGTTATTTTTTACATCGTACTAGATATAAAATACGTTTTTCATTTTTTACTTTTTATCTTTTTTGTTAATTTATAGGTGGGCTTGAGTATGGGGGATTATTCCATGTGGCTAGGTTGCTGAGGTTGTGAGTGCCCATGTCTTACCTGAGCAGTATATAAACATGGCTGGTAGCATAAATACAGTAGAGAGACAGGAATTTTAGTAGATCTAATTAAGAGAAAGTATGAAACAAATAAATAATGCTATATCAACAGGATATGCATTTTTTGATGATACACACAGAATATAGATAAAAAATATTTGTTACCAGGCATGCTTTTCTCACACTTTTTATTTGGAGACTTCTTTTAGAATAAACGTACACACACATGCACACACACACACACACACACACATATATATATATATATATATATATATATGTGTGTGTGTCTATAAATATATATATATATATATATATATATATATATATATATATATATATATATATATATAGATATATATATTGCAACTCAAGTGACTGAAAAAATTAACACACTCAATGTACAGCATACTGCCATGCTTGTCTAAAACACAGCATGCTCAACTGAAACACACACATACACACACACACGCATACACATATATATATATCTGCATCTTTCACCGAATCCCAATTTAGTGAGCATATTTGCACGAAAGTGCTGTTCACAGAAGCAGCACTTTTGCATAAGTATGCTTATTACTCTGGTCGTACTACAGTGCGGTAAGGGAAAATTCACTTTTCCCCACTGTAGTGCGACCTCGGAGTGAGAATATTAAAGTAGGGGGGTGTGGGGGGCACAGCCCCCCACATTGGGGGATGCAGGGGGGCTTTCCCCCCTGCATTCAAGTAGGTTTTGTGTTTTTTTTAAACATACTTTAACATAAGCGCTTTTTTAATGAAAGCGCTTTTATTAAAGTGTGTTCAGTGGTAATGGATTCGGGCATTTGAACTTTCATTCAAAAGTCCTAGATCCATATAGATATATATATATATATATATATATATATATATATATATACATATGTGTATGTAGTTCTAACTAAAAGGGTAGAATGGACATTGAAAGAAAAGTTTTTGTGGGTGTAAAAGAACAGAGAATGCATAAATAAGTGAATGATCATTTACTGGAATCACATATGACTGAATTTAGTTTTATATATTGTAGGTAAGCAGGACTGTGCAGGAAAATTAATGTTAGAATGAAAAAGTGGTGTTTGTGAAGATGTGCAAGATTGTGTTATAGCAGTTTGTGTGAATATATACATGGTTCATGGTTAGAGTAAGGGTCAGATAAGGGGATAGTTTTGGTGTTGTGCATGTTCTGCATTGTGTGTATTCTATGTCCTTTTTTTCTTGTATAGTGAAACTGTTAGGAAAAGGGGTTTTAGTAATGTCATGTGTAGGGTTCGCTGTGTCACACCTTAAATCTCCAGTAATGGAGGACCACTGGATATATGCAAATGGCTCCTTAAGGACAAACTAGTGTTTTAGCTAATAGCATCTACATGCCCAAGACATTTTACTTTTTAAGTCTTAATTTTTATTACTTTTGAAGGCATATGTATCCATGGTAACTAATAATTTCGGTAACAAGAGGGCATATACCTGCTCGCTGCAATATCCACATCTTATTTATCCCTCAGTGTTTGCTAAATAAATAAATTATTTATTTCTCAGTTAACAGTAGCCAGGCTTGCAGTTGTGACCTTGTAATTAGATGAGGCAGCCATGGATGCACATTAGTGTTTCTATGCTGGTGCCCACTCTCACCTATAGTGGTAACACAGTTTGGCTTTTTTATGCTGGTGACCACTCCCATCTATAGTGGTAACACAGACTGGCCTTTTTATGCTGATGACCATTTCCATCTATAATGGTAACACAGTCACGCTTTTTTATGCTGGTACCCACTCCCATCTATAGTGGTAACACAGACTGGCCTTTTTATGCTGATGACCATTTCCATCTATAATGGTAACACAGACTGGCCTTTTTATGCTGGTGACCACTCCCATCTATAGTGGTAACACAGACTGGCCTTTTTATGCTGATGACCACTCCCATCTACAGTGGTAACACAGACTGGCCTTTTTATGCTGATGACCACCCCCATCTATAGTGGTAACACAGACAAGCTTTTTTTAATGCCACTATAACCTAATGCAAAGTTACCAGGTATAGGAAACAAAATGTTGTAAAATGAGTACATGACTTAGCTTTATATGGTTCTGTCATTATAGACGTTAAAATCAAAAATACAAACATTTGGGAGCACTTTTGCTCAAGCAGATGAAGTAACCAGCAGTTGCTCAAAAATTTTTTTTTTAAGTACAGATGTGTAAAGAAAATATACCCATCAATTATTTAAGATAATCTCAGAAGAATGTGGTGGACTATATATAATCTGAACTTTTAACACATTACTAAGACATTGAAAGCTTATCTCTCTGATTTTATATAGCACTCCAAGTTAATTATGAAGAAAACTGTGACAGATATACAGCACAGTGTTTTAGAACATTAAGCAAGATGCATGATTATTAACAAGCCACACATTGCTAAAACACAATGACTTTGATACATACCATCAAGGCAAAGTAGTTTTTGGCACAAACCGCCTTATGTAATGCAGTCATTCCATCCCGGGCCCGAAAATCAATATGTGCTCCACCCAAACAAAGAATACGGATTACATCAATAGTGTTTTCCAGCTGTGCTGACAATGTAAGTGGAGTCTCTGTTGAAAAAATATAGTTTTTAATGTTAAATGCTGGGAAATGATCAGACAACATTATATTATAACAGGAAAACATGGTTACTGAAATGTAAGGATTACATGCCTACTCTTTCATATGACCTGAAAGATATTAATGCATCTTCTAAGAACTATCATGATAAATGATAAAACATGAATATTCCAGGAAAAGTCATATGTCTTATGACATAATAGTAAGATTAAGATGCTGTATTCATATATTCATAAAGATTTCACAGCACAGTGAGTCCATGGATGTTAATCATCTTTTTAATAACTACCATCAAAGGACACTTTATGTGACTCCTATAATAATGCATAGGATGTGCAAATTAACAAAAATCTCATCAGACTTATGGCTACTACCTAATCCATGCTTCAAGGAAAAAAATAAATATTTTATGTCAATGCACAAAACTATAATGTGAAACAGACCAAAAATAAAAAAAACAGCAAGTATGCAGAAAAAAGATGGCAAATTCCAAATGGAGAAAAAGGGAGATTAAATTAGCATTCATTCATTTGTTCGTTCTATTGCTGTCCACTTAATCTCATTCAGGGTCAGGTAGGGGCTTTAGTCTTTCCCATCAATGAATGGGTGAAAATATCATGCCATTCCTTTTTTAAATGACTCTGTTACAATAAAAAAAATAAACAAATAAAATACCATCCATTAAGGAAACCATTCAGCATGTTTATTCCAGCCTTCTGACTTTCTTCAGACTGGTTCATATCTAAGCAACCTAAAGTTTTAAATATTAGCTTTCTGGCTCATGCCATGATTAAAAGCAATGACACTATGGCAAGTACCTTAAAGCATTTGGTAAAATCATGCTGTGAGTATGAGAAAGTATGTGTGAAACATATTTATAAATATCTAGGAAAGGTAGAATAAAAAGAAATAATGATATAAAATTGTATATAACAGAACCAAGTACCTCAAAGGCACTCGTATATAAAAACTTGCTTCATGAGTAGAAAAATTATGCATTTTCAAGACATCAAACTAAAAATGATCTGCATCAAACTTTACCATGGTATTTCTGGGCAATCTGGATAATGTATCAGCCAGATAAAGTAGATTACCTTTTTTATAGACCATTTTGAAATTACACTTTTGCAGTTTGAGCATCATTCTTTGTAGTCTTGCCGGAGCTGAAAGCAAAGGCTTTTTTAAAATAGTGACTAGAAGGTGATGGTCAGTTTCTATCTGAATAGCTCAGCCATAAATAAAATCATGGAACTTCGAACATGCGAACACAATTGCCAAAAGTTCCTTCTCAGTTTGAGCATACTGCTTCTCAGTTTGGGTAAGAGTTCCAGATACATAGGCAACAGGTTTGCCCTCTTGAAGAATAACTGCACCAAGACCAAACTTTGAAGCATCACAGGAAAGAACTGCTGGTTTGTAGACATTACAGTATCTTAATGTAGGTGAGTTAGCAATTTTCTGTTCGAGGTTATCAAATGCTCCCTGGTGTTGTTCTAACCATGACTATACAACATTTTTGCATGTCAGCTCTCATAAAGTGGCTGATAACTAAACTCACTAAAGTCAGGGATAAATTTGCCTAAATAGTTAACCATACCAAGAAAATATTGTAAAGCTTGGACACTGTCTGGAGCTGACATCTCAAGAATGACTGCTTATTTAGAAGGATCTGATCATATCCCTGTACTGATAAATAAATGACCTACATAAGTAACTTCTGGTAGTCTGAATTTGCACTTCAGAGGACTGAGCTTTAAATTCACTTCACGGTCTCTGTCCAGAACTTTCCTGAGGTTTCTGTCATGTTCTGCTTCACCATTACCTCCAACTATTAAAGCATCAGCTAGTATTGCACATGGATAGCCTGAAAAAAATTGCTCCATTGCAAGCTGAAAGACTTCACTGGCAGAATTTATTCCAAAAGGCATACTGATGAATCTGTATCTACCAAATGTGGTACTGAATGTAGTCAGTAGTGAAGATTTACGATCATGCATTACTTGCCAAGATGAACTCTGCATCTAAGACAGAAAAAAAGGGGCATTTGGCAGGAGGGCTGCAATCTCCTTGACTATACTCATAGGATGATGAGGTCTCTTTAGTGCCTTGTTTATGTCTCTTGGGACAATGCATATTCTGATTTCATCTGATTTTTTTTTTCTTATGAGCAGCTACCATGGAAGTCTTGGAACTTGCTAGAAAGCTACAAACCTTTCCAATATACCCTATAGGGGCTGCAGATGACACGTGCTTAGGCATGTTTCTGCTTGCTGCATGTTGCATACTGTCTACATTTGCTCTAGAGGCTGTTGAAGCCATGCTCTTATCACTTGTAAGCATACCTGTGTGCTTTTCTGTGAGCTCATGGATTTGACAAATCTCTGTGGCTTTGCTCAATGTTAGAACACTTTCATGAAGCAAATTTTTCTTACTGCAGCACTATTAACACCACACACAAGCCTGTCCTATTAACTTATCTTTTAAGTCACCAAATCTGCACGTTTTAGCCTTGTTTCTCAAGTCAGTGATATAAGCTGCAAAAGTTTCACCTGGCATTTAGTCTCTTGTATAAAATAAGTGCCTCTCTAATGTAACGTTCTTCTGGGGGTTGAACATTTCTCTAAATTTACATTTTAAGCACTCAGGGTCCTCCCTGGTTTCAGCCTGTACCACAATATAATGGTTTTCCCCTTCTCCTGCATATACTTCTGGTGCATACACAAACGGATGCTCTATTTCAATAGCTTTTGACCAGCTAAGTTAAGCAAAATGAATGTCCTTGAACATGCATCTATGTCAGAAAAAACTGCTTGTAAGAAAATATTATATTCCTGCTCAAATACTCTCCAATTCTCTGCTATATTATGATCAAACACAAGTGGACTTGATATGCAAAATGCCTCTGCCATATCAACACACAGCAGTGAAGGTGCTTGAAATTATGTATGAACATACAACCATAAATATATGCCAGTACTTGTAATATGCCCAACAGCGCAACAAACTCTTTGAAATAACTGCAGTTTGCCAAATAAGTCTTTTTAGCACAAGAACACTCTGAAATCACTGTACTTTATGAAACCACTCTTTATCAGTGTAAAAAAATACTTTGAAATTACTGTACTTTGTGAATAAACTGTGCACGGCAGAAACATTTCAGAATAAGAAACACTTTGAGATGAATGCACTTTGCAAATAAACTGTACACAACCCAAGACCTTTTCAAAATGGCTGTACTCTGTGAAATAAATCTGTACAGTGTAAGAAACACTTTGAAATGGAGGCACTCAGAATAGATGCACACACCACAAGAAACTTTTCTTCGAAATGTCTATACTTTCACTGCACTTTGCAATATCACTGTACTTTACACACAGCAACTTCTTTGAAATAACTGCACCATAATAAAGCACGCACTCTTCAAAACTTGGCACACACTGATAATTCTAACAACTCTAGTTATGCTTTGAATGGCTTCGGCCAATGCAAAATAGTAGTCTTTGCCCAGACATGGTCTTTTACTAAAAAACATGCAATCATGTAATTCTTTAAGATTAGTTTGCCCTTTTATTGTACTTGTTATGCCTTTTAATCGCTTATGCCCATTATACTTTTCTTGTGCCCATTTTACTTTAAACATGCTCGTTATTCAAACCAAAGGTAATTCTGAGCCCCATATGAATAGTTTTGCTAGTTTTATCAAATATTGTGGTTTTCAACATTTCAGTTAATTAGTAATGCAGTTTGTGCCTTTTGTTTGCTAAATAACATGTTTTGTTCTACTCGTTTCATTAATAATGTGTTTTGTGCCTTATATATGCGCCGTTTCATTTTCTTGGCAAATTAATCATCTGCGCAGTTTTGTTTACCTTTAGCTTGTTTATGGCCCTTTTTCATTTGTCTGAGCTCCGTTTCATTCAACCTGCTTAGTCTGCCTTCACCTTCACCTCTGCACCTCACGGCTTGTAGAAGTAGTTCTTCTAATCCCGTTTCTCACACCATGTCACTCATCTGGTCAGGATAAAACAGATGAACATTCATGGGTTCTGTTCAAACAGCTTTATTACAGACAAACACATCAGAAATTAGGCTTTGTAACTTAAATGTAAATAAATGTATAAACAGACTGCCACACTCAAAACTCTGGCTAGTCTCTCAAAATGGCACTGCTGCCTGAATGTGCTCAATATTTATATGCACCTGCTATATCTGGGAATGCTTCTAAAGGTACATACAAATACTCTGATCTACAGTAACTAAAGGATCATTATCTATCATCACAAAGTTCTTAGTCTTTCTTAATATATTAGAGGAATCTAATATAAAGGATGGAATGTTTTTTATATAGATGTTTTAATTTATGTTCTACAAGCATGGTTAATGGCATCTTTGTGAAGCATTATCCCATATAAAATCTTAATAAAGGGAATACTTCAATTATTTTACATTTTTGGTATCCCAACAATGATTTTTTGTTTTGGATCAAGGTCTTGATGCAGAAAAAGAATTTGACAGAGTAAGCTTGGAGTTTATGAGCAGGGCAACTGAAGCATTTACATTCCCTAATAAAATTATAAGGTTGATTAGGATTGTATATGAGGGATTGGAGGTGAAAATTAAGTTGATGGGTTCCTCTCTGATAATTTCTATTTTAGCAAAGCAACCAGGCAATAGTATCCTCTTTCGCCTTTGGTATTTGCATTATACTAGCATCACTGGCAAAGAAAATAAGGGACCCAGAAATCCAAGGATGTAATTGGTATGCTAGTCAAGAAAACTGGCTCTATTTGTCAATGATATTTTATACCTGATAAAATGAGAAAATGGAATTTCAGTGCTGTGGAACATTTTGAGACAGTTTCATATCTTTTCAGGATACAAAATTAATGTCTGTTCAGCTCTATCCCAGCTCTGTTCCAGTCTAGTGTCACTAGCTCATTCTGCCTAATACAGAGAGAACATTTGTGAAGGGCAAGCCACTTAGGTCCTTAATTCTGAATTATCTTCTGTTTCTCCTTTCTCCCTTTCCACTTTCCAAAACACAAAAACATTCTAAGCTTGTTTCCTGCCTTTTCTGTAACTAGTTTAGTCCAGATACAGATTTGCTGTAACCGGGACTGTTTGTAAGCTTCTGAGCCCACAAAGCCTTTCTGTGTTGGAGGGAAGCCTTCTAGCCTATCAGAGGGAGTGGTAAGCACTAGGTAGCCTATCTACCACAAGCGTGGTTTCTGACCCAGAAATTGTAGTTTATTGGCCATTTGGCAGTTTTTCCATCTCTTTCAACTTTCTGGTTTAAAAGCCCTGTTTGCGCTTGTCTCCCACCTTTCCTGTAACTAGTCTAGTCCATATACAGATTTGCTGTATCCAGTACTGTTTGTAAGCCTCTGAGCCCCCCAATCCTTTCTGTGTTGGGGGAAAGCCTTCTAGCTTATCAGTGGGAGTGGTAAGCACTAGGTAGCTTATCTACCACAAGAGTGGTTTCTGGCCCAGAAATTGTAGTTTATTGGCCGTATGGGCAGTTTTTCCATCTCTTTCAACTTTCTGGTTTAAAAGCCTGCGTTTGTGCTTGTTTCCCACCTTTCCTGTAACTAGTCTAGTCCAGATACAGATTTGCTGTATCCAAGACTGTTTGCAAGCTTCTGAGCCCCAAAGCCTTTCTGTGTTGCATGGAAGCCTTTTAGCTTATCACTGGGTATGGTAAACACTAGGTAGCCTATCTACCACAAGATCCATGTACAGATTCTTAGTTTTAGCACTTGAATTTGCTTATTCGTGCTCAGCACTTGTTCAGAACTTGTTAGCACTAAATAAGCTATAAATTACTACAGCACTCAACCTGCCTCTTTACCTAGAGGAAAACAGTTTCTGTACTTACGTTCCTCACTTGCCTAGAGAAAAGCAGTTCTTATACTCACTTTCCTCACTTGTCTAGAGAAAAGTAGTTTTTATTCAGACATGCCCAAGGGTCATCTCCCAGTGTTCTCTCCTGTCTATCTGATGAATCTGGGCATCTTGAGGCAATGTAGCAGTTGTCTCATATACACAGACAACCTTCTCCTCCTACAACCCAGCACCACAACCTGTGAGAGATGCACTTATCTAGCCAAACTGGAGATAAAGCTCTCTCCAACCAAGACTGAACGTGACAGTCAAGAGGAGAAGGTAAACACTTGCACCACACCACACTCATCACATAGTCCCACTAAACCTACACCACAAAAACATTTGCAGAGGCTCTCAATAATAATCTGCTCAAGCAACAGAGACCTCCAAAGCAGAAACACAAGCAACCTCCACCCCCACACAACCCAAATGACACATAGCCCACAGACTCAGTGTGACAATAATCCACAGCTCATAAGGCAAACCAACGTACCCAACACACTAGTCATAGGTGAATCTATAGTCAGGCACAATGATGTCCCACTCACAAGGCTAAACAAGGAGAAGGTTACTGTCAGCTGCCTGTCAGGTGCCAGGATCCGCCACATAACCCACGCACTCAGGGCACTCCACAACAAGTACAAATATGAATGAACCACCAGGAGAGAAGACCTCAGTGCAGCCAAATTTTATTGAAGGTTAAGCACTTTCATCTGCGTAAGACCAGACTTCATCAGAACAACTTGTTCTGATGAAGTCTGGTCTTACGCAGATGAGAGCACTTAACCTTCAATAAAATTTGGCTGCACTGAGTTCTTCTCCTGGTGGTTCATTTTTATTCGGTGTTTAAAGTCTTTTGGGTTATTAAGTACAAATAGGACTCTGTCATTGTCTATGTTGGTGTGAACAACCTGAGACATACCTCCCTGGGCAACATGAAAAGAGACATGAAAAAGCTCTCTGATCTTGTAGCTCACGCAGTTATGACCCTAGCCCTGAGTAGCATCCTGCCATCACCCAGAATGATACTGCAGTACAAGGACAAAATGAAAGACTTCAACAATTGGCTAAGCTTCTGGTGTCATTCTAAGGGGATCCAGTATCTGTTTGCCTGGGATGACATGGTCAACAGACCACGATGCTTTGCCAGAGATGGCCTGCAATTGTCTCCCCTGGGATTCTGGATACTAGCTAAGGGACTTGCCGCCCCTATAGTGCCTTTTTTAGGCAAGGTTAAAATGACAAATGCACCATTGTAACAGGAACAGGCAAGCAAAAACTGAAGGTAATGCTAGAAGTCTAAATCTCAAAATGCACTCACTCGAGGCACTCCTTAAAATGGAGAACATTGATATCTGTGCAGTGACTGAGACCTGGTTCAAGGCTCTAGAGAGCACCCCTGCATTACCAGGCTATAACTCATACACTTTTCAGCCATCTAACCTGGACCAGAACACCAAAGGCGGAGGTGTGTCCATATTCATTAAGGATATCCACAACTCCAGGCTAACTGAGCAGCGTAATGCATCTGAGGTTATCCAAATGCAAGTACCGCTGGGCAAAACTGCAAAGCAAATTGTAGCTTGCTACAGATCCCCCACCATGCCCCAGGATTCTCACTCCTCTTTTTTTGATATACTGAAAATATCAAGGTTCAACCAAACACCCTAATAATGGGCCATTTCAACTACCCCACCATTAACGGGGAAAACTACTCATGTACCAACTCCTTTGCTCAACGCTTTCTCGAATTCATAAATTCCAAAGCCCTGGATCAACTTATCCACACCCCCACCAGGGGTAACAGTATCCTAGACCTAGTCATTACCAACATGAGTGACCAGTGTTCCACACCTGAAATCAACTTCTCCTTGGTCAGATCCGACCATAAGCTAATCACCCTAGATAACTGGCATCACGCCCCACCCACCATTAAGGAAACCAAGGTAAAAACTTTCGCTAACGCCAACTTCATGCTTCTTAAGACAGAAGTGGCGAACTTCATGACACCTGTGCAGATGGACAATACAGTTACGACGGCTGAATCCTACAGCACTTACATGAGTGCATGGATCGTGCTATCCCAAACAGAACCAAGATGCTATCTTCCAAAAAAGGAAGCCAATCTGATGATTCCCCTGCCATAAATAAACTCTACAAAAGAAGGAAGAAATGGTTGCAAAAGAGAGTAAAATCCCATGAGTGGAGGAGCTGCCTGGTCAGCCTCAGTATGAAGCAGAGATCCCTTCTAAGATCCTCCAAAGCTAGATATGAAAATAAAATCACCACTGATTCTAAGGGCAACTACAAAGCATTCTATAGCTATGTCAAGAATCTCAATGAC
Source organism: Protopterus annectens (assembly GCF_019279795.1). Lineage (NCBI taxonomy): Eukaryota > Metazoa > Chordata > Ceratodontiformes > Protopteridae > Protopterus > Protopterus annectens. Next base: position 499,206,840 of record NC_056751.1, read on the forward strand.
AACACCCAGATCTGCACTGAGTTACAGCACAACGGCAGGAAAAATACAGTACCAACTGATATTGCCAACATCCTGGCATATATGTTGAGTGCTAACTTTACCCCCCTCTCACCCCCTAAAGGGCCCATATCTATACGGGAAGAATGCAGAGTCCCTGTAATCACATCTATGCAGGTAAAAGCTGCACTCTCTAAAACCAAAAACACAGCATCGATGGGACCAGGCAGCATCCCAGGCTGCATTTTACATGAACTTCATAATGAACTGGCTCCCCACCTAAGCACCATATTCAATCATAGTCTCACTTCAGGCTTTTTGCTCACTGAATGGCACACAGCAACAGTTATCCCACTCCACAAACGGGGAACCACCACTAATCCTGGGAACGATCACCCTATTAGCCTGACGAGCCTGGTCTGCAAGGCCATGTAACATATCATCATGGAACTCATAAACAAAGACATTGGTAACCTCCAAACTCTGAACCCTACCCAGTTCAGGTTTGTGAAAGGCAGATCATGTCTTCTGAACCTGATGAACTTCTTTGACGCAGTCACCAAAGCCATAGATGAGGGTAAGGTGGTCCACACAGCCCATCTTGACCTCGCCAAGGCTTTCAATACCATCCCCCATTCTGGAATTATAGCTAAACTCACTAAACTAAGTACAAATCCCTGCGTTACAAGATGGGTTGCCAATTGGCTCACTGACAGGACCCGCACTGTAAAAGTTTCAGACTCCAAATATGACTTCAAACCAGTGACAAGTGGAGTACCACAGAGTTCAGTCCTGGGACCTCTCCTGTTTGGTATCTACTTCTCTGAAGTACAGGCTAACACAGAAAGCCTCTGGCTAATGAAATTCACAGATGACTGCAAACTAGGAGCCATAGATGATTCCCCAAATGATGTGGACATCCTACAGAAGGGCCTCGCTGAGACAGATGCCTGGTGTCAGAGGCATGGCCTCAAGCTCAGCATTGTCATCCCCTTTGGTAAAAACTCTGTACCCATGAACTATCACATAAACAGCAGTCTACATAACACCGAATGTGTGATAAGAGACCTTGGGACCCAAGTGGAAAGTAGTCTCTCGTTTGATAATCACATCGCTACAGTAGTCAGGAAATCCTTCTATGTGGCACACCTCATCACAAAAGGGTTCTCATCCAGGAAAAAAGAGGTCACTGTTCCCCTCTACTCAGCACTCATTAGACCCATTATATAGTACAACGCCCCTTTTGGAATGTACCTCACAAGTCATCTGCGGCAGCTGGAAAGGCCACAGAAGTACCTCACAAAGGGGATTACTGGCCTCAAACAGATGCCCTACACAGAACATCTCAAAAAACTCTAGTTTTACTCTGTAGCATATCACCTATTCTGAGGAGATCTATGCCCAACATATAAAGCTATGTTAAACCCAGAGCTGCTGGACATGCTACACCTTAAGAAATGCCAATCCCTCTGAGCTACATGCTCTAGGGATCTAAGCCTTGTCACCACGATAAACAGGACATGATGGAGGGATAGATTCCTGTCCCAGAGACTTCCTATACTCTGGAACAAGCTACCCATCTATGTCAAGCAAAGTTCGTCATTAGCACTCTTCAAGAAAAATATTGATAAGTGGATGGGAAATAGGAAATACACCCCGGGGATCACTTCTATGGCTCTGCTCAACATGGGCACAGAAAATTAACTTTCATGGGTGGCATAAGCCAGGAAACCTTGTTGGTGAGGCTTACGTAGGCCCTTGGGCCGATAGCCTAGTACCTACCTATGAACCTATGAAACTAAAACAAAAGCAATAGCTGCAAATTATGTGATACATACCATTGTTTCAGCAATATCCATATTTGTAGTGAATGAAGTATTTATGAATATAGATTAAAAATGATTCTGGTGTGGCAGCTATGGATATGTTGGAAGAGACTAAACAAAAGATAATGCAACAACTGAGAAATTGGAAGCTATGATTTATGGATATGGATAGCAAGATACAAGCAGTTAAAATATTTTTAGTCCTTTTAGTTTTATAAACAGGCCAGGCATATTTTTATTGACCGTAGGAAAAGTTGTGGATAGCAAATAATAAAGGATTTTATCTGGGAGGGATATATGGCAAGAGTCAAGTGGGATAAGCTGATTCTTCCAATAAAACAAGGCTTTCTGGAATTACACAATCTGAAAGGGTATTTCAGAGCTAAACAGTCAAGACTCCTGTACATAGCTCAAGCAGAAACCTATAATTCAAACTGGATAGTGAGGATGACGAAATGGGGGAAGCTCAAGAAACAAGAAGAGACTGGGCAGATCCTTAAGGAGAATAACAATAACCACACAGAATATTATATTAATAAAGTAGCAGAAAGAATGCTAAGAACTAAGTCAACACAGGTCTGGAGAAAGGAAATTCCCCCAGTAGGGAAGACTGTAATTAGCGATACAGACAATAGGGAAGAACACCCTGGAATTTACTGGAGAAAGCTGTTAAAATAACCAAGGTACTGCAAGAAAATAATTAGAGAGGGAAAGGTAATTAAATGGGAAGAGGCCAAGAATTTGCACTGCAGGCTAGAGATTGCTTTCCCTGTCAAGGGCTAATTTCAGAGTATAGGGAAAGAGATAGAGGGATCCTGAGTGAAAGAACAGCACTGGTAGTGTTTACTAGATTCTAGAACAGAAGCTGCTGTTAAAAAAAGGAATAATAAGTTGAACATATAAAATATTGCACGATAACTATAAGAGTCAATTAGAGAAAGTTGGAAAGGATTGGGAAGACAGACTGGCTAAGAAATTCACAATGAAGCAATGTGGGGATATATGTATATCTCCCAAATCTGCAACAAAGTCTAGAGGATATAGTATCTTTGTTTGGAAGTGTTTACATTGGTATTTTTATACCCCAAGTAGACTCCGAAAAATTATTCCTCAGGTAGATAACAAATATTAGAGGTGTGATAGGGAAGACAGAGATAATTCAAAACATATTTTCTGGGAGTATAATGAGTTGGCAGACTTTAAAACATCCCTGCAGACTATGTATCAGAAATTCTGGGTGAGTAAATTTGTATGACTAAGGAAATTATTTTTTGAGTTATGGCACAGGATTGGAAATGTGTAGAAATAGTAAGGCCTTGCTGAGTCTAATTATGGTGGTTGCCAAAGAAGCAATTACTAGAAAATGAAAATCAAAGTCTAAACCAAGTTTCCTAGAAGTCGTGGATATAGCAACAGAGAAAAAGCAACTGAAAATGAGATCTTTAGACAAGGGTAGTTGTAAATTACATAGAGAAAATGGAAATTGTGGAGGCAATACATACAGACGAGGAACATGATATAAAAGAGGGCAAGATTTGAATGAGCTATGTAATGTTTGACTGACAGTGACTGGATAGATTATAAGTGATCTATAATGTTTGCAACTAAAATTATGTCAATAAGATTTGTTTTCATTTCTATGTGTATGACTGCCTATGTCATGAGTGATAATTTAATAAATATGTTTCTTGTTTAACAGAAATTAAAAAAGAACAATAAAACATTGGCTCTTCTGTAAATCAAGACATTATTAAACTTTTCATAGGTCCATAGGTTCATAGGTAGATACTAGGCTATCTGCCCTAGGGCATTTATAAGCCTAGCCAGAGTGTATTTGGCTTCCGCCTCCCTATTAGATTAGCCTACTGTGCCTCTGTAAAGTAGGTCACAGAAGGTACACTTTTAAGATTAGTTTACTGTGCCTCTGTCTAGCAGGGACACAGAAGAGATCCCAGGGATGAATTTGCGATTTCCCATCCACGCGTACAGATTTCGCTTGAAGAGGGTCAGCGAGGGGCTATGTCTAACATGAACTGGGATTCTATTCCAGAGTGAGGGGAGCCTCTGGGAAATGAATCTGTCCCTCCAGCATGTCCTATTTATTTTTGTGCTGAGGTTTAGGTCCCTGGAGCGTGTAGCTCTAAGGGACTTGGATTTTTTGAGGTGGAGCATGCCCATTAATTCTGGGTTTGACATGGCTTTGTACGTCAGGTACAGATCGCCTCTGAGTAGGCGGTAAGCAACTGAGTAAAGCTGGAGTTTCTTTAGTTGAGCTGCATAGGACATCTGTTTGTAGCCCATGATCCTCATGGTGAGGTACTTTTGGGGTCTCTCCAGTTGCTGCAGGTGTCGGGTAAGGCACATCCCAAAAGGGGCATTGTATTCAATTATGGGCCTGATGAGTAATGAGTAGAGGGGCACAATGACCTCTCTTGATCTAGATGCAAACCCTTTCGTGATAAGGTGGGCTATATAGAAGGTCTTTCTAACCACTTTGGCAACGTGAGTATCAAAGGAGAGATTACTATCTACGTTGGTCCCCAAATCTCTAATTACTTCTTCCGTACTTAATGGATTACCACCTATGTGGTAATTTGTGGGCACCTTGTTTTTCCCAAAGGGGATGACTATGCACTTTTTAGCATTTAGCATGAGGCCGTGGTTCTGGCACCAAGCATCCCTCTCTGTGAGACCCTTTTGGAGGATGCTTGCATCAGCTGGAGATTCGATTATAGCCCCCAGTTTGCAGTCATCTGAGAATTTTTCAGCCATAAACCCCCCCCCCGTGTTAGCCTGAACCTCAGAGAAGTATATACCGAACAAGAGAGGTCCCAGAACTGAGTCCTGTGGGACGCCACTTGTAACTGGTTTGGATTCGGACATGGCACCTGCGATTCTGACCATGTGGGTTCTATCTCTGAGCCAGTTTGCAACCCATCTTGTGATATAGGGGTTGATATTTAAGCTGGTAAGCTTATTTATGATGCCCAAGTGGGGTATTGTGTCGAAGGCTTTTGCGAGGTCCAGGTAGGCTGTGTGGACTACCTTGCCCTCATCTATGGCTTTTGTAACTGTTTCAAAGAAATCAACTAGGTTTAAGAGGCAAGATCTGCCTTTAACAAAGCCAAATTGGGTAGGGTCCAGTGTCTGGAGGCTCCCAATGTCTTTGTTTATGAGTTCCATGATAATACGCTCCATAGCTTTACAGACCAGACTAGTCAGGCTTATGGGGCGATAGTTTCCGGGGTCCGTTGTGGCACTACCTTTGTGGAGTGGGACCACTGTAGCTGTACGCCATTCTTTGGGTACATATCCTGTAGTAAGGTTAAGTTTGAACAGTGACTTAATGTGAGGGTTCAGTTCTTCTTGGAGCTCATGTAAGACACAGCCTGGGACACCGTCCGGTCCCATAGATGCTGTGTTTTTTGCTTTGGAGAGGGCAGCTTTCACCTGTGCATCTGTGATGTCAGGGAGGTTACATTCAGTTGGGATAGGCATTTGCTCCTTTGGGGGGGAAGGGGGGGAGAAGTTTGCACTGAATCTGTCTGCCAGGATGTTGGCTATGTCTGTAGGGTCGGTATATTTTGTACCATTATGCAACAATTCAGAGCATATCTGGGAGTTTCCACCCATGTTCCTGACATAACTAAAAAAGGCCTTGTGATTATCTTTAATGTCTAGGGCAATTTTTCTTTCGAAGCTGGCCTTTGATGATTTTATGAGGGATCGAAGTTTCTTGCTAATACTGATCAGAGATGCCTTCCCTTTTTGGGATCTTGCTCTGTCATGTAGTAGTTTCTTCCTTCTGTTGTATAGCTTATTTATGGCCGGGGTCCACCAGACCGGTCTCCTGTTTTTGGAGGAGTGAGATTTATTTGGGATAGCACGATCCATGCATTCCTGCAGGTGCTCATAGAATACATTTGTAAAGGATTCTGCAGATTGGGCTGTATTATCCTCTGGCCCAGGGGCTTTGAAGGATTCCACCTCAGTCTTGAGAAGTGCAAAGTTGGCTTTTGAGAAATTCTTTACAGTGATGTCCTTGGCTGGGGGTGGGGATGGGATATGGATGTCCAGGGAAATTTGTTTATGGTCTGATCTTACCAATGAGGGGTTTACCTTTGGTGTGGAACATAGAGTCCCCATGTTGGTGATGACCAGGTCCAATATGTTGTTCCCTCTTGTGGGAGTGGTGACCAGTTGTTCCATTGCATTAGAGTTTATAAATTCAAGGAACCATTAGGCGAGGGTGTTTGGGCTTGAGTAGTTTTCCCAGTCAATGCTTGGGTAGTTGAAGTCACCCAATAACATAGTGTTTGGAGAGACCTTCATATTCTCCAGTGTTCTCAGGAATGCCAAGTGGGGTTCCTGTAATAGGGAAGGTGTTCTGTAGCAGGCTACAAACTGAAAGGCAGTTTTGCCCGCTGTTAGTTGCACATGGATGGTTTCCGATGCTTCGTGCAGTGCCACTAACCTGGAGGTGACGGTATCTTTGATGAATATAGATACTCCCCCTCCTTTTGTGCTTCGGTCCGAGTTTTGGGGCCAAAACGCATGGTATGAGTTATAACCTGGTAGTGCTGGGGTGCTCTCAGGAGCCTTGAACCAGGTTTCTGTTACTGCACAGACATCAATTTTCTCTATACTGAGGAGAGCCTCGAGTGCTTGCATCTTGAGGTTTAGACTTCTGGCATTGAGTAGCATTACCTTTAGTTTTTTTATCCTAGGGTTGTCTATGGAGGTGGGTTTGTCCTTTGAGCCTTGCCTAAAAAAAGCACTATGGGGGTAGCAAGAGCCTTGGCAAGTATACGAAAGCCTAAGGGTGACAGGTGCAAGCCATCCCTAGCGAAACAACGTGGCTTGTTGATCATGTAATCCCAGGCTGACAGACACTGGATCCCCTTTGAATGACACCAATACTTTAGCCAATTGTTGAAACTGATCATTTTGTCTTTATACTGTGGCATCATTCTTGGTGAGGGCAAGATGCTACTCAAGGTCAGGGTCATACCAGCCTGGGCTACATGGTCAGAGAGCTCCTCTATGTCTCTTTTCATGTAGTCCAGGGAGGTACATCTCAGGTCATTCACACCAGCATAGACAATGACGGAGTCATACTTGTACCTGCTTTGGAGTGACCTGAGTGCTTGCGTTATGTGGCAGATCCTGGCACCTGACAGGCAGCTTACAGTGACCTTCTCTTTGTTCTGTCTTTTCATGGATTTAATCAATGATTGCCTTAAATGCTTTTAAAAAGTCCATGTTCTGTTCTACAATTCAGAATATAAATTAACATTAGAAAGCACAGAGAACATTTTCTTTCATAATCAGGTCTGTCTATAACAACAAATGTGTTCCCTTAATCAACTTTCATAACCCCAATGTCTTTATTATTTTGTGTTTTTGTCCTGTCAACTATTATTAAAAATGGGAAAACATTTTTTTTATGTATAGTAATATGTCAAATCTCTTACAATTGTTTTTGGTTGCTGCAGTGATAGGTGTAGGGAAGGTTAATAAAACTTCTTCCAAAGGAAGCCTTGGGAAGGTCTATAGTTAGATTAACCTTTTGATCATAATTACTTCCATTTTTACTTTTGTTCTAATGAAAGTATTAGGGCTGGTAACAATGTCCATTTAGCATAACTTTGTGGTCAGTACAAATAATAGACTTCTTTCCAAACGTATAGTTAGTTTTTCTAGAAAGTCATACTCAGATAAGTTATACACTAAGTCGTCACCCTAATTAGTTAAAAAAAGCTTCTTACTTTTAAAAATGCCATTGATTGTACTATTATATTCTCTTTGCATTTCTAAACATTTCAGACCTTAGTTAGAAATTCCGTTCATGCTGTCACCTTTCTCTTATCCTCTAAAATACTGAAACCGTGTTGATTAGTTGAATTTGCTTGGATACTTTTCAACCTGGTTTTGGAATGGAATTCATTCAGGTTTACACATGCATTTTGTGCTGCTGGTATTCTGTGTACACAATTATGGTAGGTTGTAAGATAGTTGCATAGGTGAAGGTTCATAGGTGAAAACTATGACAAATGCTCAGAAGGGCCATTTTAAACCTATCTAATAACCTGTGGTCACAATCAAACCTTGTACCTTGTCTATAATTGGAAGGGCTTATACGCTATGCCAAAACCACCTTAAAAGCTATACTTGTATCAAGATTACTTCACCACATATGGGACTCAAACCCACAATCCCTGACATAAGAGGCCAGTGCCTTATCCATTACCCCATTGTTTTATAACCATTAAGCCTCTAGGGCCTGATCTGATTGTTACCTCTAAAAAAATTAGATTATGATAGCTAGCAGAATTTTGTGAAGGCCTTGAAGAGGTGGAATTAACTTTTCAGAAACATTCACTAAAAATTATTGTACGTTTTGAAATCCATTCAAGTCATAGTCATTGTTGTTTTTTTTTTTTTTTTTGTAAACGAAAAAGAACCATGTAATAAACCAATCAGCAAGAATAAGGCCACACAATTAACATATATAACAACCTTTATTTACTACTTTCATTGTTAGACTTCTTCAGAAGAAAGTCACTCAAAACTGAAGCTAATGAATTCATAGGGATGTTGAATAATGAATCTGAGATTTTCAGTTTTGTAATGGGGGAATGTGGAACGTGTGAATTTTTTGGCTGTTACCATAGCTTGGAATGATGAATCAAAAGAATTTGCGAGTGGCATCCATAGGAAAAAGACATTCACTAATAGTTATTTACATTATAGAAGCAATCGCCCCTCATTTGTGAAGAAAAATCTGCCTAGGGGACCATATATAAGAGCGAGCAGGATGACCAGTAATGATTTGTTATTAAAAGAAGAGTTTACTTTCATTACTGAGTTGTTTTATAATAGGGGTTATGACAAGGGTTATTTAAAACAAATTGAATAGGAATTTTTTAATAAAAGATGCACTTTATATCCACCCATATTAAAGTATCTGTTTGTTAGCCAGAAAAGTGTTACAGCTATGAATAAAGTGAAGAAAAGTAACAGTAGTCCAGGTATACGATCTATTATACAAAATAACTGGAAAATTTTGCAGGGTAATAAGGATTTATATAAAGTGGTGAGGGCCATGCCTAGGTTTGTATATAAAATAATGTTAATTTAAAGACATTATTGCAAAAAGATAACACAAAAATAACAACCCTCAGTTCCCCTACTGAGAAACCTAAGGGGATGTTTAAATGTGGGCAATGTAATGTTTGTCTTTATATACTAGAAGGGGGCCTATCTATGTTCTTTTTAATAATTAAGTCTATACTTTGACTGTCCTAGGTAGATTTAATTGTAAAACTAGATGGGTGGTTTATATTAGTTTACATTCTAGGTGTTCTGCTTTCTATATAGGTATGACCATGAGGGCACTTTATGAAAGGATTAGATAACATTTATATAGCATAAAAAAGAAGGATGTTAAAAATGCGCTTTGTAAGCATACTTTGTAATGCAATAAGTATAAAAAGTTTATTTTTTTACTTTTTAGAACAAGGTCTAGAAGATTATAGGGGAGATGACTTTAAAAATTATTTGGAGCAAAAAGAAGCCTTATGGCAACTGACGTTAGGTGCACACAACGCTTCTGGGATTAACGACTTGGATAACATTAAATGTTTTTTAAAAAATAGGAGGTTATACATTAATAAGAATTAGTTTCAAATAGGTTAGAAAAGTTTTTATATATTTTGCATGTATTGTGTATTTATTTTATATTATGTATGCTAATTTATTGCTTTTATCATTGTTAATTAGTTTATTTTTTTTTTTGATCGGTTGATTTATTTTTTAAAATGGGGTGAGTTTTTTTAAGTGATTTTCTTCTGCAGAAGTGTAAAGTCGAAAGTGGTAAATAAAGGTTGTTATAGGTTAATTTTGTGACCTTATTCTTGCTGATTGGTTTAGTACATGGTTCTTTTTGGTTTGGACTTATTATTACCACAGTCAGAGTTTGTGGAATTTTTTGATGATTTTTTTTTCTATCTTATAACACTTGTTTCCTTGTTGAAACCTTTACTACTAAACTAGTCAATGCCTATTTTGGGTCTTAATTTACTTTCTCTATGTAGACATACTTCAACTGACCACCAATAGAAACACTGTTGCATTTAATAAGTAGTTCCTTGCAACCCACTCCTTTTTTTATTTTTCTATGAAGACTCGTCCATTCTTTCAGAAAGTAAGAGTTAACATAACTACCAGTACATGGTGGGTTTTGGTTGTGGAGCAGGGGCATAATGACACAGGGACAGTCCCGGTTTTGCTACTGTGATTGCAGTTTTGATGGGGAATATCAATCTGCCACACTGCCAAAAAATGCAGATAAAGTTTCTTCTTTCACTTTTTTGGCATTTAGTGTCCAGGCTACAAACAATTAGGGAATAACATACATCTAAACCCTGTTTTTTGCCTCCAATTACTGATTTGAAATTATAATACCAGATTTTATTTAAATGTTCCATGTTAATTCCCATCAGCAAACATCTGTGTGATTGACATGATTGAAGCTGCGAATATGATTGTAAGAGTGGGAGTGAGTTTTTTTCACCTTTATTGACTCTTGATGAGAACAGGCTCAACGACAAATACAGCTACATACTTGTAAATAAAAAGACTAGTGTTTGTAAGTACCTGTCTTTAGTAGTTGAGTTGGGGAAGAGGTTTTTTTTTTTTTTTCTAAGTTAATAAAATAAACCAGCTGGTTACAGTAGTTATCCTGGGACTCCATCTCAGACAGGAGGGATCAAAATAAGCCAACATCATATACTCTAAGTGAACTCAGTGTAGTGCTACACCCCAAAGCAGCATTAAAGTGGGTATGCTGTACTTCTGAAATGTCTCTGATTGTGCTTTGTATTCTTGGGCTGTACTTCCTTCTTGTGTCTTTTTTTTTTTGCAAGGTATTGAGGATTGTAGTCAGTAAACAGAGTAATTTTACTTTTTGACTTCCTGTAGTATACTGTAGCAGTAATTACTTTCTAAAATGGTAACATGTTTTAAAGAGTAAACATTAAAAAATGCAAAAAGCTTGAAGTTAGAAAGGATTTTACGCATCATATAATTTTAGAAAACAGTAAGAGCTTTACCATTATTCTTGAATCTCAAAATACATAGAGAGGTTTTATATATTTATTTAAGTATGTATGCAGGCATGTCTTTATTTATTGATTTAGATCTGCGGTGGTGGTGCTGCGGTAGCATTGTCGTCTCACAGTAAGACGCTTTCTGGTTCGATTCTCAGCTAGAGCGTCTTCTGCGTGGAGACATACGTGAATGGGCGTACCTTCGTTGAAGGTTGTGCGTCAGGGCTGGCAACTAGGCACGTAACAATCAACTGCCAATCATTAGCGGACTGGAGTTCCGCTGTGGTGACCCCTAACAGGGAAAAGCCGAAAGACACAACAACTTTAGAGTTTAACTAAGCTCAGAGACAACAGTATTGTAACACTGTACTCTGAAATAGTAGTTTTATTGGTTAACAGCATCCTGCAAGGATGGAGTTCTTGCTAAAAACGTGTAGAGAACTGAAACCTTATTTCTTGAAAATAAGCATAAGTTGGTAAGTTATATGGTTAATATACTTCAGGTGTTTAATTTATTTGTAAGAGCACATTATGTGCATTGCAAGGCTGAGTGTGATCAATCAATGCTGAAGTATTGTAGTCCTCCATTTTTTTTCTTGTAAATTCATAAGGTGTGCTTGCATAATACTAGGGTATCATTCTTGTTTTTAATTTTATAGCTGTGGATTTCTTTATAAAGTTTCATGCGCATTTTGCAGAAACATCTAGAACTTAATTTCTTTTATCTGGTACAGTAATTTATTTTATTTTTGTAATTATGTTCTTGTACAAGAACAGTTTCTTTCACTGACATGCCTTTGTGACAAATAATGTTTTTTCGTTTATCCATTTGGCTAGAAAGACAGCATGTGCTATTTTACAAGCCTGACCAAATAATCTAGAATGGACAATGGCTGCAGTATGCCTTATAGTGCATGGGCTTTTTGAGCATAAATGGAATCTTTAGCATGTTTTTTGAGTTTAAATTAGTGCCTAGGCTGGCAAGAGTAATTACAGTATTAAAGAACTTTTACTTCAAAACACATTAATGTTGATAGTTTGTAAAAGTATGTGAAGGAATAATTTGGAACTAAAAGTATTAAAAATTATAATTATCATATGGGAAGATCATAATCTCTTCTCTAAGCTTTTGTTATCACTGTCAGGAAAAATTCTATTCAAAACTGAGAATAAAAGCACAGGCTTTCCAAGTCTTATAGAGTCTAACTTGTATGATGGGAATGACTAGTGGGTCACACCTAATGCTGCCGGAACTGACTGTGGCAGAAGAACTGCTTGCACACCCCCTTCCCCACTGATGTCATCTCTGATATGGAAAATGAGCAGGGAAGCATAATATAGATATACCATTTACCCAAATGCAGGTAACAGTGTGTAAATACAGAGAACAGGAGGGGAGGAGGGAAAATTACAGCATTGATGGAAAAATGGAGAGGGACTCATATCAAAGTTATGGAAGTGACTGTATTTAGGAATAGGTGCTGTAGTTCTGTAATGGATGAAACACAATCTAATAGAATGGTAGAGAAAGTGAAATAGGCATATAGATAGAGATAGATAGACTGAAAGACAGAGGGGGTCGTGAAAAGGATCTAATACACTTGGGCAATATCCTTTACTATCCTTTCTTTATTCACTTGTTCATATATTTGAAAAAATCTAAAGAAACAAGAAAAGTCAGGAAGAGCACATGCCACTCTGCCTCTCTTTTCACTATTTGCTGTGTTTGTTGAAAACAGTAATCTCTTTTCCTCTGATAATTTTCCTACCTCTCAGGATCATTCCAGAAATGCTGGTTGTTCAACTGTATTTTCATAATTATTATTTTTTTTTCCCTGTAATTCTGTGGCTTGGACTTTACAAGTCTCAGAATTACAAGAGAGTCTTTTTTCTCCCAATTGACCTATCTTCTTACAGAGCCCTACCAGTGGCGGCTGGTGACTTCAAATCAAAGGGGGGCTGGAGGAGACAGGTGAATGGATGGGGTCAATGGGAAGGGATGTGGTCAACTAGAAAGGGGAGAAGCTATGCTCAAAACCACAAAAACTGTAACTTTAATTAAATACGCTGCCCTGGGTGCCAAACCGTCATTATGAGAGTCCAATCAAGACAAAATGAAGTGTAGAAGAAAAAATTGGCTGCATGACAGCTTACTTAATATCTAGATGGAAACAAAAAGGTTGTGAGGCTTGAAATAATAAATTACTTTTTAAATACATTACTGGAATGCCAGTCAAAATCAAGTATAAGAAAAACAAGCAGCACTCGACTCAAACCACATCTCCTTGCACTGCAGTTCTAATTATAATTTATATTCAGCTTTATTAAAGTACCAAGTAACATGCTGAAAGTAGCAATCTCTGTGATACCCCTACTTGTAAAAATGTTTCTTATCCAAAAAATACCTGCTGCCCAACAACTACTTGTTTCATGTAGAAAACATGATCAAAGTAAAAAATTAAAAGCAAACAAGGAACAAGCTCAAGATACATTGCTTACAGGATTACTGTACAGGTAATGGACCACACATGATAGATTGGCATTCTGTTTGGTTTACAGGTAAAGAGTGCAAAGATGACTGCAAGTCTCCAAGAAATGTAATGGGCATCTTAAAATAATGTAATCCTGTCCTTTATTACAAATACTGTCATAAGCATTTCAATACCCAAGGCATATACATTATCTAGTTATGTAAGTATTCCCTGCATGGCAACAACAGAAAGGCTTTCAATATTGGCAATTCTTTAACAGTATGCTTATTAAAGCTTACGTGCATCTTACAATCTCAGACAAGCTTACCTGATGGTAATTAAAGCATTGCTACTTAACCAAAGAGCAACTGGCACTTTCTGAGTAATAATAAGCATAAATCAACAGCATAAAAATATGACAGAAACCAGAACATTCTGCAAAATCAAGGATAGTATAAAAGTAGCACTTGTGTCTACCTTGGATGGGGGGATACTCTGCACATTTATACAGCATAACTGCTCCTTGCCTTGCTTGGACACATCCAGAGTCACTACATGGGGGAGTGGGGTACAAATATGTCACAATTTGAAATGTCTCTGGCTGATTGTGATGGCCCTGAAACATATGTCATACCTCTCATCCTCAGAACAAGAAATATGGACAGAGCCGTACATAGAAGTGGGACAAAGGCCCAAAATAAGGACAATTTTTAAATATTGCTCTTATAAACTTAGAAAGATAATAGAATAGTAGGTACTGCATTAGTATGAATTTTCTGAAAGGTACGAAATCTGAAACTTAAATGTCTGTCATTATTTTCTAACTTCAGTCTTTAATGATTTGCCACTGATTTGCCAAAAAAAACACAATTTTATGAAAAATGGAACAAAAATGTGATGCAAAAATATAAAATAGCCACACAATACAGCTGGGAACCTGTCAAAGAAGGGCCACTTTTTTAATATTAGTACTGCTAACTTGAGCAACTCACAAAATAAAAAAAAATCTACATGCATTTCTGAAATAAAAGTAATCTATAACTCTGATTATTACAGTTATTTCTTAATTGTAAGCCCTCCACGTTTTCTTCCAAAATTGCCATTTTGTGGTGAGATTATTAGGGGAAGAGCAACATTTTGAGCCAAAATCAGGGACAGTTGAGAGGTTTGGATATGCCTAATTCTATAAAGCAATTTATTTGCACGTACCTGTTAATGCAGGAAATCTGGACAAGGCCAAATATACTGGGGGAACATATAAACAGTACTATAAATTGTTGTATAAACTGAGACAATTGATAGAATGACAGGTCTTGCTTTGCATGCATTTTTCTGAAGGTTATGAAGTCTGAAACTCGGTGTCTTTCATTATTTAGTGACTTAATTCCTAAATTATTTGCCAGAAAACCACACATTTTATGAGGAACAAACCAAAAATACGAAGCAAAAATGTATTAATTCCGTGAAAATCTGGACAGTTGAGAGGTATTACTTCAGCCGGGGCTGTCTTTGAGTTTGCCGCCCTTCCCCCTCACAAAATCATGGTCGAATGGAGCCTCCCCCCTGCAGTCATTCCAATGAACCATGACTTGGCTATTTCACCCCATTTATCATAAACATTAATGTGCATACTGCTTTACTTCTACGATGATTTGGACTACATTTGAAAGTTTTATTTTGCATTTTACAGCACAAATACTAAGACATCTGCTAAATAAAGCAATGCAATCTCACAATGAAAACAGACTTAGCATTAAAACTTCTCTGCCCATGAAACTCACATTCATTGAAACAGCATTGAAACCCACATTCAAAGAAAATACATTTTGCCAGTGGCAGATAAAGATTAACTCTGGGCTGTTTTCAAATCATAGGCCCCTTACACATGAAACATACATGTGGTCTTTGATACACCTTCCCGATTGTATTAAGTTATATTCCTTGTACAATATAGTACAGTTGTTAGAGGGCATTTTAAATTCGTTTTGAACATTTTTCCAGTAAACAATTAAACAAAATGCATGCACCAATAATGACAAAACTGCCCAATTCAAAACATTTCTATGATAAAAGTCTACTCAAACTTCTACAGTCCACCAGTATCGGTAAATATGCACAATCTCTGAAGTAAAAGTCATCTAAATAATTCCACATTAAAGAAATCTGTAAATAATGAAGAGGTTGCTGCTACCAATTAACTTTATATTTCATTGTTTCATCTACAACGTGCCTGTTGCCCTTAAAGAATAAATTGCCTAAGTCGCATTAAAAAAAAACGATAAGCTAGTAATATTGCAATAGGGAATGGATGGCAAACTGATAACAGGTTCATACTTACTAGGTATCTTCACCAAAAAGGACTGCAGCATCCACCTCCTTTACAATACAGTATAGTATGAGCAATGCACCTACCTACTGTGGGAGTCGAACCCACAGCCTTCTGCATCAAAAGCAAGTACTCTACCTATTGTGCTATTAACAATGCAAGCAGACTCAGCATAAGCAGCACTAAACGTTTGTTCTCCTGCAGCTCTCAGCTTCTTGTAAAATCTACTTGACACTCAGCTGCATCTCTGAACTTTGCAGCACAAGAAATCTGGAAAAATCCAAAATTTAGGGTGGGGGGGGCAAAAGACCAAAACATAGGGACACATTTTAAACATTGCTTGTATAATGTTGGAAAGTTGTTAGAATAAAATGCTGTGTTACCACTATACATTTCACTGCCAAGTACTGAACCCAGGACCCTGTGCAAAACAGTCTGAGCAACATACCACTATGCCAAATCATCTGTTTTATGAAAGAAAGGAAGACTGAAACTTAAATGTCTACCATTTAGTGAATTCAGTTCTCACCATAGCTGTCAACACTTAGCACAAAACACTTGAACAAAGCCAATAATGGGGGAATACAGCCCCCAAACTTATTCAGTGAGTTCAGTTATCACCATAGCTCTCAGCTTTGGCACAAAAAAACTGGACGAAGCCAATAATGGGGGAATACAGTCCAAAATATATGGACAAATATCCACTGGGGACACCAGAGAAAAACAACACAAACATGCAGACTCCACACAGAAGGCACCCCAGTCAAGAATCAAATCAGACAACCTGTAGCTGTCAGGCAACAATGCTACCACTGCACTACTGGCTGCATTAAGTAACAAAAATACAGAAACCACAGATTTTATGAGGAACAGAACAGAACAAATATGAGGCAAAAATCTGCAAATGTTTTACAAATGGTGGTGGGTAGGGAATTCAGGATCTTGTCACTTGGGCCCAAGGTACAGGGTTCAAGCCTTATTCTCTACTCACCACCATGTAGCAACTGGGGCATTTCACACACACACACACACACACACACACACACACACACACACACACACACACACACACACACACACACACACACACACACACGTCAATGGCTCTGTGCAAGATTGAGAGGTGGAGCTTTTCCTTTTACAAGACCTATAGTCTCCTCTTTCCACGCTGCTTTTTTTTTCTCTCTTTTTCTCTCTCCATATATATATAGATAGATAGAGAGATAGAGATACATATTTTGTATATGTAAACGTGTACGCGCGCGAGAGAGGCATGTACACACACACACACACATGTGTGTGTGTGCATGTATGTATGTATATAGTATGACTGTGTAATGTATGTGTATGCATTTGTGTGTGCGCGTGCATGTGGTTATATCCTTCAGGTTACATTTTTCATTTGTAAGATGAAAGGCAGAAGCAGCCCTCATATGGAGTGCTGCCTGTAAATAAAACTCACGGGCTTTGAATGCAGCCATACTGCCCGTAAATAACTCATTGACTGACCTGCTGCGTCAGGCATTAACTCTATTGCACATTAAATAGCGTACTACTTGCAAATAACAGAATTATTTATATTCTCACTTGAGTTGATAATTTAGTTTTATATGTGCTTCTCGAGTGCCTTTTCTTGGATAGAAAACTGAACTCTTTGTGTCTGCTTCATATTGCATGTAGGGGAGCTGAAACGGCTAACACACACACACACAGACACACACACACTGCAGATCCTCCATGTCAGCTAAGTCCTACACACACCCTACCTGCAGATCCTCCATGGCAGCTAAGTCCTGTACACTCCTCCATGAGCTAAGTTAGCAATTATGTCCTCTGCACAGAAGCAAAGTCCCATAGCAGTCCTCTGCAGCAGCCCGATGGTTCCCTGTCCTCCATAACAGCCCACGCAGGCTTTCTGTTTCTCGATGTGAGTAGGCTGGAGCCTCCAGCCTGCGGGCGATGCAGTCCAGTGTTCTTTCGGTCTGTGCGGTCATCACCGCACAGACCTCTGGGCTGGCAGGGCAGAGTTCCTTGGCCTCCCTATCCGGACTGCCTAACAGAGCAGTCTGGAGTTCAGGAATGAAGCATGCATGCATGTGTGGAGTTATGGACTGCAGAACACAGCAGTCAGGAACTAAGCACGCATATGTGGAGTTCCGGGACTACTCATAAAATTTGTTTAACTTTATATTTTATTTTCTACAGTGGGGGGAATTTAGTTTATTCTTTTTACAGGTGGGGGGCTGCAGTCCTGTAGCACGGGTCACCCCTGAGCCCTACTAAATAAATAAATATGTGAATTTACTCAGCAGAATGTGTTAGAATGCAGACATCAGAAACACTCTCTTTTTGTGTGAATAATCTTTTTTTTTTTTTTTTTTTAAAGACTCCTTAGCCATATGGCTTCTCCATTCAGCCATGTTTCCTCTACCTAGACAGTATAAACTACACTGATGCTTTTCTCTGTTTACCTTAGATGTGCAGATGTTCTTCAAGGTTGCCTGTAACAGAAGTCTACAGGAGTTAGAGTTTTATATTGTGCTAAGTTTTTCTTCCTTAATTTTAGATTATATTTGAGAGTTTTTGTAACCACCCCCCCCCCCAAAAAAAAAAAAAAAAACATTGCAGGATTTACCTGTAACACTTCTTGTTCTTAGAAAAGTTGATTGTAAGAAAAAGTAAAATAATTTAAAAGCTTGGTCACTTATAAGCAAATAATTTGATGTTTTACCAAGTCAGTGCCTTTTAGCATTGTCTGTTGGAAAGGCAGTTGATTTGTTACATCATGAATCAGGAAGCAGAAAGTCAGAATTAGGTATGTTTATCCAGTTAACACTGAGTTCACTCATAAATTTAGTTTTAATTTTAATATTGTTGGTGATTCACTCAACGGTATCCACAAACTATAATGATCACAATCAAGAGAGTATAAAGGGAAATCATAAGGTGAGACAAGGTATTCACAGTCTCACTTACAAGAGTATTGAGGACCAACTCTGGTGTTAAGAAGACAAATACAAAGGTGAGAGGTTTAGAACTCTAAACAATGGCTTCATGCCATGACATTCTTTTTGTTTTAGTTTTTTAGGGGAAGAAGACTGTGAGCAGTGGTAACGGCAAACACTGCCCACAGCTTAATAGTCATTTTATTTACTTTTACCATGATAAATGTCAGGGTGGGGTTCTCCTGTTGTAGTAGTCCCAGTAGCCCTGCAGTTGCAACTTGAAATACATTGTTGTGGCTAATTTGTACCACTTTTGATCATCATAGGTGATCAATAGTTCAGGTGGTACAGCAGAGAACAACAATGATATCTAAAGTCATCCTTAGGTTGCTGGTTCAATTCTGGCTCAGAGGAGTTTGCCTTTCGGGAGTTGGCATAATGGTTAAGGATTTTGCCTTACAAATACAAGGTGTGTGGTTAGATTCTGAAATGGGATCACTAACCAGGCTTAAAATGGCTTGCAAGGACAGTTAGCCTAGTACTGATTTCTGAAACTATGAACCTATGGGAGTAGTTCGCTGATGAAAATAAAAAAATGCTAGGGTGATCACAATAAAGTGATCATTGCTGAGACTTTGTTGTAGGTGGTTACGATGTGTACTGTCTGAAAAGACCAAGTTGAAATACATTTTTTGTGTTCTTTTTCTTACTTTTTGGTTCAGTAAACCAGGAAGACCTGTGGACAGTATTACCTGTACACACTGCCTACAGCATACACTTGAATTAATTTTTAATTTAATTTTTATGGCAGTTAACATAGGAGTAGATGCCCTATAGCAGCAATATAGGTTCATAGGTTTATAGGATGATACTAGACTACTGGCCTGGATGCCGTTATATGCCTAGCCAACAATTTTGCCTACATTCCCACAAATTCAGCACCTGTTTTCCCTGTCCAGCAGGGACAAAGGTGGGATCCCAGGGGTGTATTTTCTGTTTCCCATCCAGGTTCCTCTTAAAGAGGGCTAGTGAGGTACTCTACTTGACATGGATAGGGAGTCTATTCTACAGATGGGGAAGTCTTTGGGACACAAATCTATCCCGCCAACAATTTCTATTAATATGACAGACCAGGTCGAGGCCTTGTGTGCGGATTGTATGAGTGAAGTTTGATTTACGGATATGCAGAAACTCCATCAAGGCTGGGTCTGAGAAGGCCTTGTATGCCAGACAAAAGTCAACTCTGAGTAGTTGGACAGGGCTTTTAGCCTATCTGTATAGGATACATGTTTGAGACACTGGATTTTCCTGGTCAGAAACCTCTGTGGTCTCTCCAGCTGCTGCATGTGCTTGGCAAGGTACATGCCGAAGGGGGCATTGCACAAGATAATGGGTCTAATAATGGAGGAGTACAGAGATGTTATGATCTCCTTGTTCCTGGATGAAATACCCGTATTTATGAGGTGGGCCATGTAGAAAGTCTTCTGTACAATGGAGGCAACATGTTTGTCAAAAGTCAGGTTGCTATCAACCTGGGTGCCCAAGTTCCTCACAACTGATTGCATGCTTAGTACGTTGTTATTAATGTGATAATTAGTAGGGATACCATTTGGGAGTCTGAGGCCATGATTCTGGCACCAGTCATTAGTTTGGGTAAGGCCCTCTTGGAGGATGTTCACATCACTATTGGAATTTAAGATAGCACCCAGCTTGTAGTCATCTGCAAACTTAGCTACAGACCACTGGTTTTGACTTGCACCTCAGAAAAGTATATCCCAAAGAGCAGAGGCCCCAAGACTGATCCTTGAGGTACAATGCTAGTTATGAGTCTACTACTAGATGTGGCCTCCCCTATTTTGACTGAGTGGGTTCTATCAGTCAGCCAGTTAGTTACCCATCTGGTAACATACGGGTTGATGCCTAGCTGGCATCCCGACTGGGAAATAGTGTAGAAGGCTTTGGTTAGGTCAAGGTAAGTGGTATACATCATCTTTCCATTGTCCCTTGCTTTGGTGACTGTTTCAAAGAAGTCAACCAAGTTTAACAGGCATGACCTCCCTTTGACAAAACCAAACTGTATGGGGTCAAGTGTTTAGAGGTTGTCAGTGTCTTTGTTTATAAGGTCCATGAGCATGCATTACATGGCCTTGCAAATCAGGCCAGTTAGGTTGATGGACCTATAATTGCCTGGATCAGTAGATGCTCCACCTTTGTGTAGAGGGATGACAGTAGCTGTCCTCAGTTTGGCTGGGATGAAGCCAAAGCTCAGGCTTTGGTTGAATAGGGTTCCTAGTAGAGCTGAGAGCTCATGCCTGTGTTCATGTAGGACACAGCCAGGAATGTTGCCATGTACCATGGAGACTGTATTTTATGTCTTCGAGACGGCATTTAAGACCAGCTCCCTGGTTTACCCTTTACCCTGGTGGGGAGTAAAGATTTCACTAAACCTGTCTGTCAACAAGTTGATTATATCTATGGCTTTTGTGTATATGATGTTCCTGACCACCATTTCAGAGCAGATTTTGGTGCTACTTTTGAGATTGTGGATGTATGTGAAGAAGGCCTTGTGATTATCCTTAGCAGGTGTGGCCAATATGGACTCAAAGTTAGCCTTAGAGGATTTCACCAGTGACCTTATTTGCTTATTCAGACCAAGGAAAGGCTGCTTCCAACTTGGTACCTACTCCTTCTTGGTCCTGGACAGCAATTTGTCCTTTTATTATAGAGTTTGTTTATTGCTGCTGTCCACTAGACAGGTTTACTCTTTCTTGAGGAAGATGATTTGGTACTGTCAAGTATTGTTGAGTCCATACAGCTATGTAGGTGCCATATAGTTTTTTGGTATAGGCTTGGACACTAGTGCTAGTTACAATTTAAGGGAATGTGGCTGTTAAGCTGCTTCTACCTGCTCTTAGCAGATTGTAGTCATCTTTGGAAAAAGTTTTTTGTTTGACCCTGATTGGGGGGGGGGGGGGGGGGGTCAGTGGAGATGTTGACTTTGAAAGTGATCGCTATATGGTCATATCTTACAAAGGATGATGACACTGTAGGGGTGCTACAGAGGCTACTTATGTTGGTTAGTACCAGGTCTAGGATATTTTCACATCTCATGGGAGTTTCGACCAGCTGATCCAAGGCATTGGCACTGGTCGAGAAATCTCAGGGTGTTCATGTTTGGGCTAGAACATGTTTTCCACTCTATGACTGGGTAGTTAAAGTCACCCAGGACCAGCATAGAGGATTGAATCTTGATGGATTCAAGCATGTCCAGATAGGTGGAGTGGGCATCTTGAATCATGGTTGGGGGTTTGTAGCTAGCTATGATTTGAATAT
The DNA here is from genome assembly GCF_019279795.1 of Protopterus annectens. Classification (NCBI taxonomy): domain Eukaryota; kingdom Metazoa; phylum Chordata; order Ceratodontiformes; family Protopteridae; genus Protopterus; species Protopterus annectens. The sequence goes on from NC_056751.1 coordinate 499,228,848, forward strand.
ATGTGTTTTGTCAACAGTTAACTGCACTTGGAGTGTCTCCTGTGCATCATACTGTTTGACCAGCCTGGAAGTTTGTGTGTATGATAAATATCAAAATATTGAAACTCCACCTCCTTTGACTATGTATGAAATATATAACTGTGGATGTTATTTCATCACTTTTGGCAATCACAAGTAACTGTGTTTGTAGGGGAGCAGGCTTTTTATTAAATTAAAGGTCAGCTGCATAGCTCAGAAAAACAATTATTGATATGGTTAGTTTGGGGAGTGGGTTGTCTGTAGATATGTCCAAGAGAAAGAAGCTAAAGTAAGCTACTGTTTTCATCAGTTTCTCCACAGTCAGACTTCAGACATATATGAAGAAGGTAGTTAACATTTTGGGGAAGGGATGAGGAGGTATACAGCACATGAAATCACATGGTCACTACATGACCACTGTCAATAAAATGTATGTAGCTTTTTGTAGGTCAGTGTATATCTTTAAGAGAAGAAAGCTGAAATACGGTGCTGTGACCACAATTTTTTTTTTCATTTTCACTGCAATGAGACATTAGAAGTATAGAGAATGTGGGGAGACAGGTGACGTGTGAAAGCAAATTGCAGATATAGGGTCATTCCTGGGCAGAATGTGTATGCTGTACCAAAGTATCTTATTAGATGTCCTTTTTTGTTATTATGACTGGCCTTCAAGGAACTGACATAAGATATCTTACATACAGCTAAGAAGTCTGGTATTTCAGAGGACTTTTGTTGACACAGCCTGGCCAAATGCTTGGTTTCAGCCTGGGGAGTATTTGACCTCCACATTTATATATATATATATATATATATATATATATATCTATATATATATATATATATATATATATATATATATATATATATATATATATATATATATCTATATATATATATACATATATATATATATATATATATATATATATATATATATATATATATATATATATATATGTGTGTGTGTGTGTGTGTGTGTATACATAAATATACTTATACATACATATATATATATATATATATATATATATATATATATATATACACACACACACACACACACACACACAAGCACACACACACACACACGATTTTGGTATCACATCTGCTGCTGTCAGAACACCAACCCTGCCCCATCTGTCTACTTTCAAGAGCATCCTGGTGTCTAATTTCTAGGTTGTTTTCCTTCTTTTGCAAATTCATGGATTCATCGCTGGACTGGATTTCTTATAATATGTTGCTCACCTTTGACTGCCAGACAACTCCTGAATAATAAACTGCCCCAGTGGAGCTGTTTAACTTTCTGGACATTTTTTTCAAAATTAAAGTTTATTTGTATCAAGATTGGTACAATACTAAAATCAACTAAGCCAATGGAATCAAAAAGTTTTCTAGGTCGTTGTAGAATCTTAACAAAAGTATCCCCCCAAATATATTTTCTCAAGTTATCATTGTTGTTAGGTCTGTTCAGTATTATAGAAAAAAAACACAGAGGAAAACACAGCATTTTGGAGGGTACAGCTAGGCTTGTAAATGTCCTTGTGGTTATTATCCTAGTAACAACCTATGAAACTATGAAAAAGTATATCAAAAGAAGATGATATATAAACAATGCAATGCTCACAGCACCTGCCTCTACATGCCATATGTGTTTTATTTTTATTAAACATGCCTATCCTCAGTACTGATTCACATCATAAATTTTCAATGAAATGTACTTGTGAAGAAATTAGACACTGTAATTTGTGCTAGCATGTCTGTCTGGACTTTTGTACATAATTTCAGATTAACCTGTGTATTATAGTCCAGCATGACTAGCTATGATATTGTAAATAAATTCTTACATGTTGATTTATAACCTGTTTGTACAGAATGTTTTAAAGACTTGATTGGTGTTCTTTACATTTCTAACTACACATGTTTGTGATGAAAGATTCTAAAGGCAAACTGTCTCAAATTCAGCTGATATGCAGACGATGTCATCAGAATGTTGACAGTTGCTGTGTGTTACTATCAGAAGCTGAAAGACAGGAAGGAACTTTTAGAAAACAGCTGTTGGTTGATTTTCAAAATATGAAATGACAATTAGAACTGCAATAGTTATGACAGTTATGCTACTCTATAAAAAGAGCCTGCTGAAGACAGTTAACAGTCAGTAGCCAGTTACAGTTGTCAGTTAACAGCCAGTGACAGATCTACTGTGCAGTGAATACCCAAAAGGATTCACCACGAACTGCAAACCTGTCATTGCTCTGTTGTAGTAATTTAGTTTAAATCAGGGACAGTGTTCTTTATTCAGATAGGAAAATTAAAACTATTCAGTAAGATCAGTTAGATTTTTTTCTAAATGGTGGATTTCTATCCTTCAGTATAGATTTCATTTCCCTGGTGATTGAACTCGGTTTATTTGAAATTACTGTTTTATATTTTTAATCATTTTGCTCAATATTAAATATTTTTATTAACTTACATTGTGGCTGGTCAATCACTGTTTTTTCTTTAGTGATTTCAGAGTGCTTATACTTACTTTGATAATTGCCAGGGCCACTCTGAAAGCCTAGCTGCTTAGGTCTTTTACTACTATTTGTTTTAATATTTAATTTTCATAATTAGGCACCCCTTTAGAAGGGCATGAAGATACTCTAACTGGTGGCAGCATTATCATGTTATTTTGAGGAAGGGACACAGTTGGAAATCTGTCAGGACTTCCCAGAAGTGTGAAATTTAATTTAGGTGTGTGTGTATCATAATCCTTAAACTGGGACACACTACTCTGAAGTGTGTAATAAGGAGTTACATTAGGGATGGACAGAAGTATACAGTTCAGTTCCAAGCTACAGAGCATGTTCCACTTGTGCTCTTAGGGGAAATTGTGAAATATTACTCCTGTTTAAGTGAGAGTCTCATATTGTAGTCAGTAGTGAGGATTGAAGCTCCTTAGTTACTGACACAGGATAGTAAGGGACATCACATTACTTGGTGAAAGTTCAGTGGAATATTATCTGAGCATCACATTAATTGGTGCCGGTGGTGTGGGATTTTTACATGGACTTCAGTAGCTTGTGGGTAGTTGTCATTAAGGTGTGCAGTCTCAACAGCCACAAGGTAAATATACAGAATCTCAGTTCACCACAGTTTTGTTTATCTGTAGTTAGTCAGGCAAAGATGTCAGCAGAAGACTATAGTAAGCTAATAAAGAACCAGTTGATCATGGAGTGTGAAGCCAGAAGAATGGTGCATGCCAACCTGACTAAGGAAGGTATGATTTCAGCCTTAGTTGCAGCTTCAATTCACACCTGCCATTTAGAGGCTATCCAAGTTAGTACTGGTGATTTGCAGCCTGCGAGGATGGTACAGTCCACATTTACTTCAGAGGACCTGAGAATCCATCTACAGTTAAGGAGACTGGAACTGGAGGCAGAAGAAAGGGAGAGAATTTGACTCCTGGAAGCTGAAGAGAATCATCATCAATATGAACTGAAGGCCAAATGTCTTCAACTGGAATCAGAAGAGACACTGCACCTGGAAGCCCAATGATGGGATGCTGAAGAAAGTGAAAAGCAGTGCCAATATGACCTTGAGGCTGAGGAGAAACAGTGTCAATATGAACTGCAAGCTAAATGAGTGGGAACTGAAGAGAAAATGCACTTGAAGGCCCAACAACTGGAGGTCAAATATTTAGAAGCTGAGGAAAACAAGAGACAGCGCCGGCCTGAAGTGGAGTTTCTTACCTTTCAAGAGGGCTATGGAGGTAATGCAGAATGGAATAACCAGACCCCAGGTGTTGTAAAGGTCAGTAAACTTTTTCCTTAATACAGGGATGATGATGACTTTATAGTGTTATTCATATATTTGAGAGGGTATGTAAACAATATGATGTTGACCGTGAGCTCTGGGTTCAGCTGACTGTGAGCTCTGGGCTCAGCTCCTGACTTCCTTACTTCATGGTAAGGCTGCTCAGGCCATGTCAAAATTGTCTGATGTAGACTGTTTGAATTATGAAAAAGTTGAACTGTCTTCTAGATTGTTTTAAACTAAGACAAGAAGCTTACAGGAAGAAGTTTCATGAACACAGGTGCAAGGCAGATGCAAGTGTACTTGATTATAATTCTGATTTAAGTACTTTTACAGATGGATGAGTGGATCTCAGGTCACCACATTTGAGGGACTGGCAGACCTTTTGGAGAGGGAACAAGCTCTCAGTACTTTGCCTGATAACATGAGAGACAACCCTTGAGGAGACTTTAAAACCACAAAAGCATTAAATAACCCACTGAGTAAAATTCTGCCATTCACATTGGGGATCCTTAACTACACAGGGAATATGATTGGTTTTCTGTTTCTTCTTCTGTGGGATATCAGCACAAAACACCATTAGATGGTTAGACCTCAGGTGACATTCCTCCAGAAGATCTGTGGAATCCCCCTCAGTCCTTTGGATATAATTAGTTGCTGTTTCCACCCAAAGTCAGGAGAAGACATTTGTAAAGCCTATGAGGACCTGCAAAAAGTCAGATCCATGCCAGCCTCCAATGGGGTCACAGCAGACAATCAGAGGCAACCATCAGATGATCCACTGGGGTTTCACTAACATCAAGAGAGACATCCAGGGGGAGGATGTACAGCAGCCATTTCAGACCTAAGTATTTGGTCTTTTTCTTGGCAGAAGGCTGACCCTTGGGATGGGAAGATTCTGCCACAGCACCTTGAGCCAACAGCTTATGATTTTGGTTTTAAAGGTAAATAAATAAAGAGGAGAACAGACTATGCAGGGTCTTAGGGACAAAAGACCTGGCAGATATAGCACTGTGTATGGCTATGGGAAGCACCCAAACAAAAAAGATACTAGTTGTGACAGTCTTTTTGGGAAATCTGCCTCCCACACTGACATCTACCCTTTCTAGATGACATGAACCTAAGAACACTAAAGAAAAAAAAAGAAAGACAAGAACAAACTCCCAAAGGGGCACTTATCTGAAACATGGCTTGATAACCAGCATAGCAGAGGGGAGTTCAGACCAATATTCAATGATGGCATTCAGACTGGAGGCAAAGAAGTTCTCAGTGTGTGCATCCGTACATCACCTTTATGCTCTATGCCTTGCGCTGGGAGTGTATGTGTGACTAAAGGTTTTGGTGCACTGGCCATATGTTGGGTTATCCTTGGCAGGAAATCCCTTAGGTTATAAATACTGCAACTGTGACAATGGAAGGCCATTAGCAACTGCAATCTTTTAATCTACACTAGGCAGAGATCAAATATCAAGAGTAATTGTGTTGCCCATCATGTAAGCTTTAAGATGAAATCTTTGTATACCTTGCATGTAGACGTTTTTGAAATTATTAATGCAAATATGAACAGGCTATATTAGATGCCTTTGGGCATCAGTAGGGTGTAACTACAGAGGTGTTGTTAGGCTATAATGAGAAAATACAAGGAAACCAGGGCAGCATCAGTTTTTGAAAAAGATACATCCAGGAAGACTGGATTCACATCACCCACAATGAAAGTCAGATCTAACAGGTAATGCATTTTATTGCAAACAGATACTGCACCATACTGGTTGGACAATTGCTTTGTTCTACACTATCATATAATAATATTACTGACAACACTGTTATAATACAATATTTTTACTTTATATTGAGTAAAACATTATTTTTACCCTAGATGTTATAGTTTAAAGTGTAGGACACTATTGAATGTGTGGTGTGAAGGCTGCCAGCCAGCTAGAATTTTGTAAATAATCCTGTGTCATTTGTAAATATTAATATGATCTACAGGCTTGTATTACAAATGTAAGAGAACTGTATGTTATGATTAAACTATATGTTATGTTCTGAGCTTCAAGACTGTAACCACAGTGCACCCTGCTGGAAAAGAGCAGAAATGTGTATAAACTATATGCCTATGTAAATGTGTGCTTTCATAGCAGAAGTTGGGACATACAGAGTTAACTTGCAAACTCTGAGAAAATAAATAATTTTACGAGTGTGTTTACCAAAACTAGAAGACAGAATATCTGCAGCTGGAAATGTTTTCTATTGTTTGAAACAGAGGTAATTATAGGTGTCCAAGGTAATTGTTTTACGACTTCGAGTTTCAGGCAAACTTCTAAGAGATAAGTATTTTTCATAGACATATGTTACATTTTTTATTTGTTTAGCCTGGGAACTACATGCAAGTGTCAAATAGTTATGTCATCTAGCTAAACCAGCAGTAATGTGTATTATTAATTTAAGAACTATCCGAGAGAGAAAGTCAGTGCATTTTGTATTTTGTTCTGGACCTGTAAACATCTCTTCAACACATCTCATCTATATCTGCCTGGCTCTGTAAGTAAGACATTTAGGGCATAGTATCTCTTAGAGATAGATAGGAATATAGCAAGAGTAGTCTAGATGATTTCTCTATTTGAGACTGTTCTGCAATGTTGTTTTAAAATATCTCCTGTGATTCTGAACTCTATTGTCACTGTGTTATGTTAATGAGTATTGTATTGTGATTTTATTATTTATTATTAACTATATTTAAACATTTTTATTGTGGATGGTTTTGTATAGAGATATTAAGCTTTTAGAGTACTTGCACATGTATTTGGTGATACTGTATAGGCTACTCCTAACAGCCTTGACCCTGGTCATACTTACAATTTGGATAATAGTAACATTACACAGTAAGATTGGGCACCCTTTGGTAAGGGCCTTATAGTGGCTGATAAGGGTGTTTGGTGGCAGGTGGTACTACCATATAGTCTGGATAGAAGGAGGCATAGCTAGTGAACCTGTGCCAGCCTTCCCCATGAGTGTCTTGTGTTTTTGTTTATCAATCAAATCTCAAGGTGTGTGTGTGTGTGTGTGTGTGTGTGTGTGTGTGTGTGTGTGTGTGTCAGCTACTTAGGCAGGGGCACAAAGCACTGGTCAGACAGAGAGTGTGCTGGAGGTTTTGGCTTGACCACTCGGCTGAGATCTTAACCCTATAGCTGCACCAGTGGGCAGTCTTATTGGGGATCTGAAGAGAGAGGGAGAAACCAGACCCAGACTGACTGTGATCTGTGTGCTCTTAAAGGAAATTGTACTTTACTGCGTGTGTACTTGTCATCCTCCCAATATGCATGTCTCTCACTGAAGTTACTGGTAAGAATTGAGGCTTCTTTATTACGGACAGTGCAAGGGCATCACATATTAATTGTTTGGCAGTGGAAGGATATACACATCAAATATTAATTGGCTGATAGTGGTGAGATAGCCACATCACATATTAACTGGCTTGTAGTGATGTGGATATTGAATTCCTGTAGCTTATGTGCAGTGATCACTGAAGGTGTCTGTATTCTTAATCAGCCATGCAATTAACATTCAGAGTTTATATCACAATTGTTTTATTCCTTTTGTTACCTTAGTTAGACAGGAACAGCAGGCAATTAAGTCAGCAGAGGTGTATGGCAAGCTAGCAAAGAGCCATTTGGCTGAGATGTGCCAGGTTAAAGGGTTAGTTCATGGAAACCTGACTAAAGCATACATGATTGCAGCTTTAGTCACAGCTGCATCAGAGAATAGCAACAAGAAGGATGATCAGACTGGCCATGAAGATGTACAACTCTCAGGAAATAGACAACGCAACCTTTCCACAGAGGGCTTAAAAATCCATCTTGAGCTCCATAGACTTGAGGTGGAGGCCACACATATAAAAATGAAAGCAGCAGAGAGATTTGAGACTTCTGGAAGCTGAGGAGAAGGAAAGGCAGAGGCAGCATGAAAAGGAGATGCTGACTCTTTGCCAGAGTCATGGAAGTAATGGGGAAGGCAGTAACTGAACCCCATAAGCAACAAAGGTCAGTAAATTCCTTCCACAATTTGCAGAGGCAGATAATTTCTTTGTGCTGGTGTTTTTGGATAATTTTGATAGTTTCATTTATATGTTTGAGAGGGTATGTAAACAGTATAATGTTGAGCAAGAGCTCTGGGTACGGTTCCTGACCCCCTTACTTCATGCTAAAACTGTAACTGTTCTGTCCAAACTGTCTGATAATGACTTTTTAAATTATAATGTTGTAAAGAATTGTTTGCTAGAATTTTTTAAGCTAACACATGAAGCTTATAGGAAAAACGTTCATGAGCATAGATGCAAGGCAGATGAAAGTGCGTGTGAATATGTTGCTGAAAAAAACACTTATTTTCTTAGTTGGAAGAGTGGATGTCAGTTCAACAATTCTGAAGGGCTGGCAGACATTTTGGTGAGGGAACAAACCCTTAGCACTTTGCCTGAGGACATGAGGATCTGGTTAGCTGATAGACAATGCCTTACTGTAGATAATTTGGGGTAGAAGGGAGACCTATACCTAGCAAGTAGGGCATCACTGCACAGGAAAGGGACACCCAGTGCTGCTCATGAGTCTAAAGGAACCCATGATGGGCAGCCCAGACTGCCCCAACAGAATCTGCTCATAGCAGGGGAAGCCACTAGTCCAGGTATACATCCAGGACCTAGGGTTAAATGTTTTGAATGCAACCAGTGGAACAATGTAGCATATAGATGTCCATGGACACAAGGTGGGGAACAAAAGGTGGGAGAGTCAATAAGTGGGAATGACAAAATGCCAACAGTAGGTTGTCTTGAGATAACAAGGGTACCAAAATACCATCCTGCAGATGTCCTGATAGGTAAGGATTTTGATAATGCAGTACCATGTGCGGATGCAGTTACATGCAGTCAGGCTTGGAGACAAGCATGTGGGCCCAGTAGCCTAGAAAGAACTAGACAGACTGCACACTTACAGCTAGGACTGGTGAGGTAGTTACTTCAGGGAGGGAGCTATCTTGTAGCAGTGAGACTGAAGGTGAGCCACAGCTGTTTGTGGGTACTGATGTTCCCTTGGACAAAGTGACTGCGAGGGCAGAGGTCAGTAGTAGTATCCATGCTGACAGTGAGGCTCCGTTGTCAGAGAATGCCAGACTTCCTGTGGAAGGGGACCTGAGAACGGTTACAAAGACAGAGTTGAGACAGGCTCAGCTCTCAAACCCTACATTACAAGGCCTGAGAGAGGTAGAGGTACTAGAGAGGCACCTGATTCTCAAGGGAAGGGGGAATCTGTATACTGAGAAAAAAGGTTACTGTACATAGAGTGAAACCCTGAGGAAGAGCTAGAGGGTGAGAGAATACAGCAGTTGGTAGTGCCTAGAACCTACCATCTGGCACTTCTAGCTATAGCCCATGGCATTCTCTTTGCAGATCATAAGGGTATAAAACGTACAAAGAGACATATTATGCAGAACTTTTATTGGCTTGGTATTTCCAGAGATGTAACGGGGTACTGCAGGACCTGTGAGCAGTGCCAAAAGGTGGGCAAAGCAGGAGAAAAAGTGAAAGCTCCTTTGATGCCTTTGCCTGTGATTGAGGAGCCATTCTGGAGGGTAGCTATGGATATTGTGGGGCCACTGAGTACCCCAAGTTCCACAGGGAAAAAGTATATCCTAGTGGTAGCAGATTATGCTACCAGAAACTCTGAGGCAGTGGCTTTGTCCTCCATTGAGGCAGAAAAGGTGGCAAATGCTTGGTTAGAGATTTTCAGCAGAGTAGGTTTCCCAAATGAAATACTGACTGACAGAGATGCCAATTTCATATCAGACCTGCTGACTTGTCTGTGGAAGTACTATGGGGTGGACCACCTAAAGATCAACCCTTACCATCCCCAGACTAAAGGTCTTGTTGAGATGTTAAATGCTTGTTGTTTGCTTACAGAGATGTTCTCCAGGAATCCACAGGTCTTTCACCATTTGAGCTGCTGTATGGACATAAGGTGAGGGGGCCTCTAGACCTAATTAGAGATGAGTGGGAGGGTGAATGTGAATTCCACAAGGAGTCTGCTGTGGCATAAGTCCTAAACCTCAGGACAAGGCTCAGGGAACTCATGCGCTTGGCCCGGGAGAACCTGGCAGAAGCCCAACAACAGAAAAAGGTCTGGTATGACAAGAATGCTCAAGCTAGAGAGTATGCTGTAGGACAGCAGGTAATGGTTCTTGTTCCTTTCAGACACAAAAGCTGCAAGCAGCTTGGGAGGGACCCAACAAGATGGTAAGGAAGGACAGTGATGTTAACTACATGGTGGAACTGCTAGGCAGGAGGCAGGAGCACAAATTGTACAATGTTAACATGATGAAACCTTACCATGACAGGGAGGCAGTTGTGCAGAGTATTTGCAGTGGATTGTAGGAGGAGTTTGAGGGGGATCTGGTGAATGATCTCAGTGAGGCTTGGACTGACACCTCAGTGGAAGGGGTAGCAATGTCCCAGAAGCTATCTTCTACCCAGTTTGGAGAAATCGGAGCAGTTTACAGGAGTTTGGGGACATGTTAATTTGCACCCACCTGGTGCAGCATCAGGTGGATATAGGACCCCAAAGCCTGTTAGGAAGGCCCCTTATAGGGTGCCTGAGAGAGTCAAACAGACTCTGAGGGAGGAGATAAAGGAAATGTTGGAACTAGGTGTAATTTAGGAGTCCAGCAGTCACTGTGCCTCCCCAGTGATGCTAGTGGAAAAGAACGATGGCAATACTAGGTTCTATGTGGACTACAGGAAATTAAATAGTCACACAGAGTCAGATGCCTACCCCATGCCTAGGACAGATGAAGCCCTAGAGCAGCTGGGTGGGGCTAAATATCTTAGCACCACTGATCTTACCAAGGGTTACTGGCAGGTGCCCTTGATTAGCAGTGCTAGAGAGAGCGGTTAGTCTTTGTGACTCCTTTTGGCTTGTATGAGTTTACAAAGATGTGATTTGAAATGAAAAATGCCTCAGAAACGTTCCAGAGGCTGGCAGATCATATCCTAGCAAGAACAGAATATTTTGCCCTTCCTTACCTAGATGATATTGCCATTTACAGTCATTCCTGGGAAGAGTGCTTTCAGCATGTCAGGGAGGTTCTGGGCACACTACAGAGAGCAGGGTTGACCATCAAGCCCACCAAATGTCAGGTGGGTATGGCAGAGGTCACCTACCTGGGACCTAGAGTGGGGAGTGGTAAGACCATGACAGAACCGCCCAAAAGTGGAAGCCATTCAGGCATGGTCTGCACCTGTTACCAAAAAGCAGGTGAGGGCATTTTTGGGAACAGCAGGGTACTACAGAAACTTTGCCCCCAATTATAGTACCATAGATGCTTCCCTCACAGACTTGACAAGGAAAGACAGGGCAGATAAGGTAGTGTGGACCACAGCAGGTGAGCAGGCATTCCAGAAGCTCAAAGGAGCTTTGGGAGGACCTCCTGTGTTAGCTAGTCCAGATTACAGCAACAAATTTGTTGTGCATGTGGATGCTTTGAACCATGGGGGGGGGGTGGAACCTAGCCAGATTTCTTCAGAAGGAGAAGAGCACCCAATGGTTTACCTCAGTCATAGGCTCCAACCCAGTGAGGAATGCTATGCAGCTGTAGAAAAGGAATGTCTAGCCATAGTGTGGGCACTGCAGAAACTTCAGCCTTATCTATATGGAAGAAAATTAACTGCAGTTACAGATCACAATCCACTAACATGGTTACATTGAGCAAGCCAGCAAAATGCCAAGTTGCTAAGGTGGAGCCTAGAGTTGCAAGCATATGATATGACAGTGCAGCACTATAGTGGGGTTAGCAATGCCAATGCAGATGGGCTCTCAAGACAGGGAATGGGGTAAAGTATTCCCTGATAGGCTGAATCCTCTCAAATAACATTTCTCAAGGGTCACTTGAAAACTAGCTTGAGGTTTCGGGGGGGGGGATTGTGAAGGCTGCCAGACAGACAGCTAGAATTTTGTAAATAATCCTATCTCATTTGTAAATATTAATATGATCCACAGGTTTGTATTACAAATGCAAGAGAACTGTATGTTATGATTAAACTATATGTTATGTGCTGAGCATCAGGACTCTAACCACAGTGCACCTTGCTGGAAAAGAGCAGAAATGTGTATAAACTGCATGCCTATGTAAATGTATGTTTTCATAGCAGAAGTTGGGATATACAGAGTTAACTTGCAAACTCTGAGAAAATAAATAAAGAATTTTACAAGTGTGTTTACCAGAACTAGAATATAGAACATCTGCAGCTGGAAATTCTTTCTATTGTTTGAAACAGGTAATTACAAGTTTCCAAGGTAAGTGTTTTCTGACTTCCAGTTTCAGGCAACCTTCTAAGAGATAAGTATTTTCATAGAGACATGTTAAATTCTGTTGGTATCTGTTTAGCCTGAAAACTAGATACAAGTGTCAAATAGTGATATGATCTAGCTAACCCAGTAGTAATGTACATTATTAATTTAACTGAGAGAAAGTCAGTACATTTTGAATTTTGTTCTGGACCTGTAAACATCTCTTCAGCACTTCTCATCTATATCTTCCTGGCTCTGTAAGTAAGACATTTAGGGCATAATACCTCTTAGAGATAGATAGGAATATAGCAAGAGTAGACTAGATGTTTTCTGTATTAACTGTTCTGCAATGTTGTTTTAAAATATTACCTGTGATTCTGAACTCTATTGTCACTGTGCTGACTTAATGAGTATTGTCTTGTGTTTTTATTATTTATTATTAAATATATTTCAACCTTTTAATTGTGGCTGGTTTTGTAAAGAGATATTAAGCTCTTAGGGTACTTGCACATATATTTGATGATACTGTATAGGCCACTCCTAACTAGCATTGGCCCTGGTCATACTTACCATTTGTATAATAGTAATATTACATAGTAAGATTGGGAACCCTTTGGTAAGGGCCTTATAGTAGCTGATAAGGGTGGTTGGTGGCAGGTGGTACTACTATATAGTCCGGGCAGAAGGAGGCATAGCTAGTGAACCTGTGCCAGCCTTGCCCAGGAGTGTCTGTGTGTTTGTATATAAATCAAATCTCAAAGTGTGCGTGTGTCAGCTACTTGGGCAGGGACAGGAAGCAGTGGTTAGACCAAGAGGGTGCTGAAGGGTTTGGCTTCCCCTCTCGGCTGAGATCTTAACCCTATAGCTGTACCAGTGGGGAGTCTTATTGGGGATCTGGAGAGAGAGAGAGGGAGAAATCAGCCCCAGACTGACTGTGATCTCTGTGTACTCTTAAGGGAAATTGTACTTTACTGTGTGTGTACTTGTCATCCTCCCAATGTTCACATCCCTCACTGGTGTTAGTGGTGAGAATTGCGGCTCCTTAATTACTGGGCCAGTGCAGAGGCATCACAGTTGGTGCTCTATAAAAAAATTCCTAAGAACCGAGGTGGTTTGTATGATGCCTGTATACTTATATCTAGCAAGGTATACATGTGTAAACTGTAGAGCTGACTTAGTGAAGATCATTCAGACAACGTATGTGTTTTCTTTATTAATGGAAATTAGTAGAGATTAACAGGAGATGGTTAAGGCGGTATCCTCAGTATGATAGGTAGAGAATGCCTATTTGTGCACATTACATTATTATGGCAGCTATGGCCTAAAGTTTGAGAGAACTGAAAGATGACTATTTAGGATAGGTGCGATAGATCAATCAAAGAATATAGATAAAGAACTGTATGGCTGATAAAGAGAAAACTCTGCATAAGGAAGAAAAAGTTTAGGATATGTACCAAATTTTGGGGGAAAGGAAGGGTTGGCAGTGTAAAAGGGGCATTTTTTTTTTGAGAAAGAAAATGGTGATTCACTGGATGGGTTTGACGTAGGAGGATATGACTTAAAATATAAAGACTTTGAAGGTGCAGAGAGGACATTTAGAAACATACAGGATGGAATAGCTGGCTATAATAGAACAAAGGCAGAAATAAATCATTACAGAAATAGGGAGATAGAATTGCCAGATAAGGTATTGCACATAAACAGAAAGGAGTGAAAGGTGGCTGTCCTGTTCAGAAACCACTAGGGATCAATTGGCCATTTATTATTACCCTCAGAAATAGCTAGCATATACATTATACTAGAACCCATGCTGCAGAGGGAAGAGTTTATGATAAAATATGTGTTAGATAAGGATGCAGGATGGTAGACATAAGTTTCATATGGAGTGGTTTTGTGCAAATTTTGACTTCGTCAAATAGGAGCCACAGGACTGGGGGAAGATTTACATGTGAAAGTTTGCAGATCAATAATCTATTTTTCCTCTTGAGAGTTTGGAGATGAGAAGAGCTGGTGGGAAAAAAGGAGAGAAATTCCAATTGGGAATATCAAGGGTTTGATATGTGATAGGAAGACACTGGAAAGAGCTATGTTTAACACAGCAGTAAGAATAGCTGGATATGCAATAAACTTAGGGGTAGGGGAGGACAAATTGGAAATGTTAGCAAACAGATGGATAGTAGGTCAATAAGTTAATTGGGGGTTGTGGAAGACACAATGGGTAGAATCTGTGAACAAATATGTGAATGGAAGGGAAAAGAGGATGAGTTATAGCTTAGCCTTATTTTAGTGCATCAATCTAATGGCGCAGAATATGATGATCCCGCAAACTAGTTTGTTAGCTCATTCTATACAAGCAAACTTAATCCTGAGGCTTAGGATATAAAATTAGATACATATGTATTTTTTGTTGTGAATTATTCATTTACCCCAACTATGCAAAGTATAACTGAACAATTTAGTATAGCCAGCATCAAGTACAGCAAAGGTATATGTCAACAGGATCCGGACACATGCTTGACTAGCATATGTCCAAATCACAAAACATCGAACACACATACACAAAAGCGCTTAACATCGAAAAGCGCTTCCATGTACGTGTGCCTGTTTCGCAGATCGGACTACAGTGAGGGTAAGGGAAAATTCCTTTTTCCCCACTGTAGTGCAATCTTGGAGTGAGAATATTAAAGTAGGGAGGTGCAGGGGGCGAAGCCCCCCTGTAGAAACGTAGATTTTTTTTTTTTTTGAACTACACATACATGGAAGCACTTTTCAATGTTAAGCGATTTTGTGTATGTGTGTTCAATGTTTTGTGATTTGGACATATGCTAGTCGAGCATGTGTCCTAGACCCATGTCAACATAAAGCAGAAGGTAAGAGAGAGGGGATATAGGCATGCATGCGATATTGAGTGAGACAAGTAAACAGAGATGTGGTGGGAAATGTGACTAAGGACAAGGCACGAGGTTGGGATGGGCATATTTGTTTAAGAAAAGAGCTGTCTTTATATTCATGAAGTGAAAGAACTAAAAGGAAGCAACATATCTTGCTGTTCAACAATGCTCACATTGACATTGCTACCCATTCTGGCAAACCGCTCCAAAAAGTTATAATAGAAAAATCTAATCTAATTTTACCAACTTTTCATTGATCTCCTTTTGAAAGACCCAGGCTATGTAGAGTTACCCTGCATTATGAGATATGACATTTGTAAGACGCAGTAATATAAACTCTGGAAATGAATAAAACATCTCGTTTATGTTACACTGAACTACCACTATGCCTTTGTTGTATTCTGCTGAATGTAATACTTTATTACTCTTTAATTGTTATTGTGCCTTCATTAGAAGCAAATACTTCTGTCACTTTAACCAAGAATCTAACACATTTTCACTGAATGTGTGTATTGTATGGTGTTTATGTCAAGGTTTTCTCCCAAAGCTTCCTCAAAAGTGGATCCTGCTCAGTTAGACTATTCTTATTAACAAACCGATAAATCAATCAATAAATACATAAATAAATAAAGCAGATGATTTTACAATAGATGTAAATGTTTCTATAAAGTTATTTAATACAGAGATAAGTGGAAGCCAATCATTGTCACATGGGTGATTAATAATCACATGCATTAAAAGCAAGCACTCTGGTTGCTTACACAGTCATGTCAATGCAGTTATGTAATAATATGTGGAACAAAACTGGAATTCAGACCTTTAAATAGAGAGTTGAACTGTAAAATGCAGAAAGCAAGAATCAAATTTGAAAATGTCTGGAATAGGCAGTCATGAAAAACTGTTACTAGAAAAATAAAAAGCAATAAGCAGAGTATCTTGAATGTGGAGAAAATGTTATTTTACTTAAAAGAACCCTTTCATTTTGATACTGGGGCATGTTCATACATACCTATCAACCTCTTAGCACAAAAAATTTGGACAAAGTCAAAAATAATGGGGGGGCAAAGCCTCAAAAATAGGGATAGAGTTTAAAAACTGCTCTCATAAATTCAGAACGTTGCTAGAATAAAAGGTTATGTATTACCATTCATTTTTTTCCCTCAAATATGTTTACTGAGTTTTTCAAATAGATATGTTTTCATTCCCTTATTATATATACACACAATATATACAGGTTAACGATAAATTAGTATCAACAAACATTCTATAACAAAACCAGCTATTTACATGGATGTCTAAATTATCAAGTATGATTTATATTTATAATCAAGATTAATTTCACAAGATATTACAGTCTTCTCTAGTATTTCAATTACTTTTTGCCATGAGTTGTAACAAGATGTTATCATTTTTGTTCTTCTTCTGATGGTGGTTATTTCCATTTGTGAAAAATTTAACACAAAGTTTCTGTATTCTTTAAATGCAGAAGTTTTGCTTTTCCAGTTTGTTGTAATTTTCTTGCATGCTATGGCTAATAAAGTCCACAATAGTGAAAACTTTAGGAACACATTGTGGTACAGGTGCATTGAATAAAATTTGTGATTTCAACAGCTGAAGTTTATCATTAAAAACCGCTTGCAGGAAATAATTTAATTTATCTCAAAATGCTTTTAACAGTTGACAATCATAAGACATATGTTCCCAATCTGCTTTCAGTTTTATTTTTGCACCTCCAACATCCAATATCTTCTTTAAACATTAACTCCATTTTATGTGGTTTTATATAGGATCTCTGAATACATTTCCATGCAAATAGTTTCCATTGTAGTGATACAGTTCTTTGTTTTGAGGAGACAAGTATGAAGTTTTCATCATTATCTTTAGGGATTTGCTTATTAATTGTTTTATAGTAATCCTGAAAGTTTTCCTTATGATATAGTTTTGTTCTTTTTAATTCTTTTATAAATATTTAATAGGTGGCCTTTTCTTTGAACAGATTGAGTTTTTAAAATAATCATGCACTCTATAAATTTTGGAACCTTTTATTTAATTAACTGCATTGTTTCTAACCTATTTATAATGGAGAGTCTTAAATCCTGTATTACCAGCCACAAATTACTAAGTTAAATTAACTTTTTATTTGTTCCATTGTTAGAACTTTCCCAGATTCTAACAGTTGATACCAATAGATTAGTTCATTCCTTCTATGAAATGAGGTTTGGTAACAAACAAATTTGTTCAGGGACATCTTCAGGTGGGGGTTTATATAGAGATAGTAGTTGGAATTAAAGAGGGTAGGGGAAGTAAGGGTTAAATTGGAATGATGAATGATTGGAAGGAAATGAGGTAAGAGTAGGGAGGGACTTAATGAGATTTATGTAACTAGGTAAAGAATCACATTTTGGCATGAACTTGCTAAGGCAAGGGTTACATCCTAGATAACCTGTAGGTATTCCTGGAGACCCAGTAGGCCTCGGGATACTGGCTGGTGAGCTGTATGGGACAGGTGGTTTGTACATGTAACGTAAACAACATATAATTATTTTTTTTTCTTGTCTTATTCTTTTCCTCTCTTCCTCAGTTAGGGATAAATGATCCTAGGGATAGAGGACGGGACACTGTTGTTTAAGCTAGGTTTTATTTTATATATCTACTATATATATATATATATATATATATATACAGACACACACACACACACATATATATATATATATATATATATATATAAAATGTGTATGTGTATGTATATATATATATATATATATATATATATATATATATATGTGTGTGTGTGTGTGTGTGTGTATGTATATCAAAAAAAAATAAAAAAAAGAGGAGAAACGATACCACATTTGACATTTCCTAAGGCTGTAGGTCCAGTAAAGGATTCCTGTCTCATTAACAGTTATCGTTGATGGGTGGGTGGGTAGTTTAGGTCTTTTCTTGGTGATGTGCACCGTTTCCGTGTTCTTGACTGGGGTTTGGGATTCGTTGGTGGTGGTGGTAGGCTACTGTGGCTGTTTTTGATGCAATTACCTCAGCTGCAGCAGTGGATGGCTTTTCACGGGCTCTGGGTGAAGTAGAGCAATGTCTGCCTCATTACATGTGCTGTATAGACTGGACAAGAGCTGTATAATTGAAAGAATTGTATTTTTAAGTTTAGTATGGAGGTAGATAAATGTATTCACTTATTATGGTGTTCAGGTGTGCAGTGGGAGATCAGGTAAGGGAATAAATGTAGCTGTAGTCACTTGCTAGGGACCAGATGAGCTATTATTCCCAAGAGTGCACGCTTTGAAGGTCTGCTATACAATTTTATTTAACAGATGTATGCTGTAGCCCTGATTGTCAGTGGACCATGGCCATGCTTTTTGGCTGTAAAGCTTTTCTAAGAGGGTCTGAATTTCCTTAGTATTTTGAGCTACTGCTTGTCTACTTGTGGCTAAAGAGGTTGTCCACATTCTGGCACTGAGAAGAGATGGGTTTTGCCACTGTTGTCATAGTGTTATTGCTAACATTTTATTATTGGTTGCTAGCACAGGTAGAATGTGCTGAAATTTGGAATGAGAGTGCCTCATGCCTTGGTCTGTTTTCATGAGGTTCTAGTTGGTGTGCAGTTGGCTGTGCAGGTGTTTTGTAGGGTTGGTTTCAAATTATGGAAGATCGAGGAGACAGTGGTGACAAGCATTTACTTTTCAATCATGCCCAGCAGAAGATTCATGCAAATGCAGCTGGTGGTTCTCTGGTTTGGGGAGTTTAGATATTACTTCAGATATCTGCTATCATCCAATTGCCTGGATGAAAAAGCCTTGATTCTGATGAACCCAGCATATGTGGATGCTTGTAGAATGCAGTACTTAAAAAATAGAAAGAAGCTGAGTTGGCACTGTATGAGTTTCACAGGGATGGAAGTAATGTTACAAGAAAGGAGAACAGGTTTAGTCAGAGATTATAGTCTTGTACTGGTTCATAAACAGCAAGGGCATTGACGAATTTCAAAATGCTGTTTGCTAAGACATGAGAAACAAGGTGGTAAAGTTTAATGGGTCATGGTGCAAATAGAATGCTATGAAAATTTTAGACTGCATGTTATGACTGTAGAAATTAATGCTACTACGGTGAGGAAATTTTAGCATCTTATAAGTACAAATGCTGTCACAAAGTGCAATTACTGAAGTTGTTTTCAAGTGATCTCTTTGTAAAGCTACCAATAAATGCATCAGAGATGTTTTGCATGTGCTATACTAGATTAAAGCCTGAAAAAATGTTTGATAACAAAATCATGCAGCTTTCAGTGTCTTGTGTACACCAAATATTGGTACCAGTTTAACATTTTATCTTTAGCTACCACAGTGCTATATATTTGTACGATGTCTTACTGTTTTCTACAAGTTATTTCTATTTAAATGAAAAATAGGCAGCTAAAGATGCTGTTTCAGTTGTCCCTAATTTGGAGGCGTAGCCTCTTTTTGTTTGTGGCTGTAATTGTGCCTTTCTTTCCCACCGGTGGTGGTGTTACAAAGGGAGTTGTGTTTTGCTGTGGCTATTGTTTTTGTTGGGGGAGTATTGAGAGAGTGCATGTGTTTCACAGGTTGTTAGTTGCCAGTGAAGACTTCCTGTCAGTCATGAATGCATTGTGCAGTATTAACTGCTGTAGGGGAGGGTTATTCAGATTTTCACAGAATGTCCAGAATTTTGACTCGTATTTTCGGTTCTTTTCTCATAAATCCTAGTTGTGCCAAACAGTTGGCACTTGAAGTCATAAAATAATGGCAGACATCTGGTGAACATGTGGCAATCTCACACTTGCATGGGTGTATGAGGGATACATTATATACATTTAGTGCAAATTTGGGAATTGAGTGTTTAACCATGTGGTTGGCAAATTGTGTGTGTGTGGGTAGGGTGCAATCTTTACTGTAAGTTGGTATGATAGGTTGTAAGACAAGAAATGGGAGAACTAAGCCAGAGAGCATGCTTAGCTTATAATAATAATATATAGATGATAGAAGCAAAGGTAAAGTGAGATTTATAGATCATCGTGAGACAGATTTAGGCGATTGTGCAGCATAAGATGTAAAATAATGATATGAACAATAAGGTAGAAGATTTGAATGAGTTCTAAATATACAGGATATAAAGTATTGGCAGTGGATATCAATTGATTGGGGTAGTGCTATGGATATGGAAAGATAGGAGTGAAGAGAGGATGCTGGTGAAATTATCCCTAAAGGAAGGAGTGTGTTAAGAAAGCAGGAGAGAGTACAAGGGAGGGAAAGGTTTATGAAATGTATGAGATGGTTCAGGGCTGGCTATATGTGCTGACAGAAGAAGTTTAAGAACAGTTTGGAGCTGTACCAGATTGGCTATATGTGATGTTGATTTCTTGTGTAAGATATGGGGTCAGTGATAGAAATAGAAAGTGGAAGGGTGTAGTTAGCATAATGCAGAGTAAAGGAGGGGCTGGGAATTGTGGTACAGCTGCAGAGAGCAGTGAGCACAAGGAAAATTTCATATCATGCTATGCTACAAAAGTAGGTCAAAATCCATCCACAACATAAGGAAAAGCAGTAGATTTCTATTTATGGCCGGAAATATGTGAAAGTTGGTAAGGGACTTTAGAAGAATTCTTAAGTGTGGATGAAGACTGACTTGCTATCAATGGGTTTTGGCTGCCACTCTGGTGGTGTGGAGAATTAAAGCCCTGACTATAGCCCAGCCAACCCAGGTTCCATTAGTACCTGGGGTGGTAAGGAGAGATGGGCATATTCAATGGGGGGGTACATGGACATTCCCTGTGGAAATCCTGGCTGGAGACTGAGAATGTCACTCTGAAGTGTGGACTCCAAAGAGGGGAAATGGTGGTGGGCAAGGCTGAAGTGCTACAGAAGCAGGGTGATATGCCACTTTGTGTGCATGGTGTGTGTGTTTTTTTTTTTTTTTTTTTTGGAAAATGAGTTGAGCGAAGATGGCAGCTTTTCTGTGGGTCCGAGTAACACTACTACATGCATGTTTCTCATATGAAACTTGTGTTATGTTTCGCTAATATTATGGGGGGGTTAGGTTAGGTAAAGCTTCCCCTTTTAACATGGATGGCATCACAGGATCTGCAATTTCTTGTTGTCGGATGTATGGAGTGGTTTAATTTCCTTTACTCTGAGTATTGTCTTTCCTTCCATCTCCATGATGAGAAATGCTGCCACTTATAATGTGGCACAAATGGGTGAAAGGTGGAGCACTTTCCAATGACTCACTAACAACTTTTGCTAGGATGTTTGTAAGATGGTTAAAGTGCAATACTTTTAATTACAGAATAGGCCTATTACAAAATAAGGATTCAGTTCTAATTACCATTGATATCAGTTAAATTGCTGACATGGAATGTGTGATGGACTTGTAAAGCTTCGAGGAACATGAACTTTTATCAGATGGGGAAGATTGTCATTAAGTTTTGGCTTGTGTGTTGTCAGATTTTTTTTTTTATTTTTATTTATTTAGCATTTGTTTATCGGGAAAGTCTGACTTGGAATGAAGCCAGTTTTCAGTGGAGGCCCGGGGAGAAACGCTCTAGATGCATGTCTATGCAATGTAGGAGGAAACCAGAGCACCCAGGGAAAACCCACACAGATGCAGGGAGGACATGCAGACTCCACACAGAAGGCACCCCAGCCAAGAATTGAACCAGAGAATCTCTTGTATGAGGCGACAATGCTACTGCTGCACCACTGCACCATCCAGATGATTTACAGTTTTTTCTTTTGCAGATGCAGTAGCACAGCATGGGCATCAGTCACTGGCCTGAAGGAAGGGACTCGGAATGCAGTGGAGTCTGCTGGGGTGGATCACATTGAGGTCACAGATGGGTGAGCACAGAATGGGCATCAGTCACTGGCCGGAAGGAAGTGGATTTGAAATTAGATGAATTTGCTGGGCTGGATGTGCCATTTGCTGGAGTGTTGCAAAATGAGTTTGCAGGTAATCCTACTATATTAGGTGTTCATAAAGGCATGTCAGATTTGGTGCAGTTTGGGAGTACTGTGGAGGCAAGTGAGGCTGATGTATCAGGGGTAGGGAAGAGTATGTTGGAGGACTGTTTATAGGGAGTATGCAGTAGTCCACAGGTGGGGTGAAGGTGTGGCAGTGTGACGGTGAGTTGGATTTTGTGGGCATGGTAGTTGGGTTTGAGTTTTCCTGTGGAAAGGCTATGCAGATGGGCTGGTCAGTGTTACTTTGAGAATTTGCCATTGCTCTTCATTGGATTTGGCAGCATGGGGCAGGCAACTAGAAGGATGTATGTGATCCGGACCTCTTTTAATGCTAGGAGAATGGTTTAGGAAGAGCATTGCAAGATACATGCGTGTATTGGGGATGTGCAAGGAACAGGTTTCCATTTACGCTGGAATGTGAAGGTTTAAGCAGGGCATTGTGTGTTTGGATTTCTAGTGGCAGTATGCCATGGTTTGTTGTGCAAAAAAAAAAACCTTTATGGGTGATACTTCAGGACATGAGTGGAGTTGGCTCTGATTAGTTTAGTTGCATAGGTGGAAATGTTATGACTTTACTAAATCTTAGACAGAGGTTTGTAAGTTTGAAGGGTTGGGGTAAGTTGATGATTGGCAGATTGTGACTACTCTCAAGATACGTTTGTTGCAAAGGTTACTGTTGGGGAGATGGAGATTCACTGGGTTACAATCTGGGGGTATTGGGTTTATGGAGGTATTGGAGTAATTAAAGTGGGTGGTTCATTGGCCAGCAAATGCGATTTTAGTAATTAGAGGTTTTGCATGACAGATCATAGGTATAGTTGTTGCATTATTATTATACTGATCTTTAGAAAAGGAAACCTCACTTTGGTCATTACTAAATCCTTTGGGTGGCATAATAACACTGCAGCTAGGCAGTATGGTATGCAGTTGGGCCTGCTTTGCTTCAGATGGTGTTTCGATCTTTAGTGTTTTAATGGCACATTTGCTAGATAATGACCTGGGAATAATTACAAAGTGGCCAGAGGCAGTAGGATAAGTGAAGATATGTTTGTTTTACAGGGGTTATACAAGGAGATGGGTAGTAATGTTGCATTGGAGAAGGATCATCGGTTGAATTTCAACTATTTAGGCAATTGTCTGCTTTGGGTATTTATATGATGGGGGTTTGTAGGTTGATGACAAGGATCCAGTTTGGTTCAGAGATGAGGAATTACACCAAATGATATTTGGCCTCAACTGTTAATGTACAGTTAAGTCTGTTCTGGAAGGTTTTATTGGAAGTTTGGTATGAAGGAGGGGGCGTGCAGGCTGGTGTCCAAAGAAGATGGGCAGGTTTGCCCTCTTCTGTTCTCCCTTTGGTGTTGGATGTTCATTTTAATGAGTTGGGAAAAGAAGGTGAGCAGTTGGATGCTGCTTGATAAGTAAAATAAGTAAGCAGAGGTAACAACGCTGCTTATTTAGTTGGATGTTTAATTCAATAAGTGTTAAATTAAGTCAGTGGAGAGACACTGATTCATAAGTAAATAAGTGAACAAAGGTAAGGATGCTGAGTATTGGGTCAGGGTGAGTGAGGTAAGCTGCCCTAGTTAACTGTTACATGGATGGTTTTGCTGTGATTAATATCAGGTATACTATGTTCATGTTGTGATTAATTAATAATATTGGTTAATGAACTTATGTTTAGGGAAGTTTAATAAACATCATCAAATGTCATTTGGTGTGGTGTGTTTACTGAAGGGGACCAGGACAATTTTAATTGTGTCTGTATCAAATGTGTTAATATTGGTCTGCGTACAAGCAATATGGTATATCAAGAATGTCCAAGTCTGTATGTCAGGATTTTTATCCAAAAGGTTCTTATATGTATTTAATATGTATGTTATGAATTTGGAATTTATATATTTGTGTTTATTTTCTGCTATATGTTTTATCATCATCTAAAGAAAATTATTTTATACTATTTCTATATAATGCGGTGACAATTTAAAACCAGATTTTAACCATATTCTTCTTGCAATTACTTCCACCCGGATTACCCATAATGATATTGCCTTTATGATTGATGAAAATGCGTATATCTCTGTATCTGGAAAACTAATTCCACTTCCTTGTTAATTGTTTAAATGATCATTTGTAGCTATTCTGGGTTTATTCAGTACCATAAAAAATTTAATTTATTAAATTCTTTAATGTAAGATTTCAGAGGAGGAATAGAAAAGACTTGTATAAAGTATAGTAATTTAGGAAAAATAATCATTTTAATTAAAGTCTGTCTTCCACTAAAAAAAGATCTTGTTCCACTTTTGGATAAGACTTTTAATGTGATTTAAGATTTTAGTGTAGTCTAATATGGTTGTTTTATCTAAGTCATTTGTAATTGCAACCCTAAGATATTTGATTGTGTCATCATCAGGTAAATATTTAAAAAAAATCCTGTTTAAATCATTCATACTAGAATTTATAAGTAATATCTTTGTCTTGCGTTCATTAAATTTAAGGTCCAAAAGACTCTGAAAGTGTTCAATTGAGTTTAATAGTGCCATTATAGAGTTGTCATTGTGTTTTAAGGTTAGCAGCATATCATCTGCAAACAGCTGAACCTTCATTTCTAGACTATTATCAAGTTGCATGCCTTTAATATTTTCATTTATCCTAATATTGCTAGCAAATGGTTTAATGGCCAAAGCAAACAATAATGGAAAGAAGGGGCACCTTGTTTTGTGCCTTTTATAATTTCAATAGACTTAGAAAAGCATGATCCAATTTTTATATATGCTAAAGATTTTTAGTAGAGAGATTTAATTAATAATGTAAATTTTTGTAAGAATCCATTCTCTTCTAAGACAAGCCATAGATATTTCCAGTGAACTGAGTCAAAGGCACTGTTTATGTCTAAACTGATAATAGTCATGTTATTCTTTGCAGGGTTAATGTAATCAATTCATTTTAATTTTTTTATTATCATACGAGTTTCTGCTCTTTATACAACCAGTTTGGTCTTCGTCCACTAGCAATGGGAGCAACTGCTTAATTCTAGCTGCATGTATTGCCATGAACATCTTCTAATCTATATTTATTAAAGATATTGGTATGTATGATAAACATTTACTTGCATTTTTATCTGTCCTCAGAATAACATATATTACTGTGTATTTCCAAGAAGGTGGACTATCTTTACCACATTTTACTAAATTGAACACTTTTAACAATAATGTTAATGCTTCTCTATTTAATAATTTAAACATTTCTGGAATAATGTTCTCTATGCCTGGGGCTTTATTAACCTTTAATTTATTAATCTGGGATTTAAGTTCAGTCATTGTGATTTATCTATTAGTTTTATATGATCATCCAATAATTTAGTTTTGATATGTTTTCTAAGAAAGGATTTTAATATGTTTTGTGATTCTGTTTTTTCACTTTGCGTATTAATTATATGAAAGTATAATCTAAAGGCTTCTAGCATTCCTTCTAACTGTGATACTTTCTTCTTAGCATCTGGAATATATATTTCCTTTATCTGATTTGGATTTATAATTTGTTTGTTCCATTTGCTATTCCTTTCTGATATATGGGGTTCATCAAGTAAGACTATAGTTTAATGTCTTATGATGTAGTGTCTCTGAATATTTTTTATTCATTTCATCTAGTTTCTTATGTGTGTTTTTTGCATTAGTGTCAGATTTATTCATTATACAATTGAAGCCACCTGCTATGATTATATTTCCTTTGAAGTGATATATAATATCTTCTAAATGTTGTTTGGCCACTTTGACTCCCAGTGCAGATATCCAATCAATATTTACTAATGTATATATCTTCCTATTTAATATTATTGTTACTAAACAAAACATCCCTGATTTATCTTGATAATTATTTATGATTTAGGACATTAAAATTACATTTTTCCATAGATTTGCTACTCCTCTCCTCTTTTGTTTATAATGAAAACTTACTAAAATGGTATAATTATTTGAGTTGATTTTGTTTAGTTTCTCTTGCACAAGTTGCGTCTCCTGTAGGAAAATAATTTGAGCATTGAACATTTCAAGTATTTTAAGAGACTTCCCCTTTTACAAGTGTTATTCAAGCTATTTATATAAATAGAAATACATTTCATTGTAAGATCGCTACTACCAAAATTATTAGTCATGTGTAGGTTCATAGATTAGTACTAAGCTAACTGCCCTTGTGAGCCATTTTAAGCCTAGCCAATTATCCCTTGTGAGACTTGAACCCTGCACCTTGTGTTTGTAAGGCAAACACCTTAACCATTAGGCCACCCTCCACCAGATATTATTGTTAGAGAAGAAACATATTTAACTAAATAAAATGTCTTAATCTCTTCTTCTGTAGCAGAATAATTATAAATCACAGCCACCCAATGTAAAAAAAGTCAAACAATAAAACATTAAAAATGAGACAAAAAACAATCCAGCCTTCCTATGGGGAAACAAACCCCACGCTTGAGTAGCTTAGCCATTCAAGTGTAGCCCCTAATACCCCTACCAAGGCTTATTTCTTAGTTAACAATCTAATCACTTTTGCTTTAACAGAAAGGAGCTTACTATAGCTCTTTACTTTTCTGTGTAATATATTTTCCCTCAACAATATACATGTTTAAACCCAAGTGAATATATCGATCCTATTCATATGATTATAATAATTATAGTACATAATATTAAAACAATGTAATTTACATAGACATTCAACATTTTCCCATAATATTCAAAGGTTGCCAGTAAATGAAATGTGCATTAAATGTATTAGATATAACAATCAGCAGAAAGTATACTGTCATAAATGTCAATAAGTGATAATATTTGTACTTGTACCAGAATAATATAAGATGTAACACTGGTATCTGGACGAATAGTTTCTTTTTTTTTTTTTTTTTGTAGATAGTACTTACCTTCACTTTATTAAATACTCTATTATGCTTAATGCATTTCTCAAAAATGTATGACTAAGTTTATTTTCTTTACTTGAAACAGTTGAAATCATAGTGTCAATATTAAGCTGAAATATAGCACTACTTGTTTTATGTCATTTATTCTATCACATTCCCTGTATTTGTGTCAGTATTGGAATGTTTTAAAGAAAATCTACATATGTTGTATCATTTTTTATGAAGTTACTGACTTTTATGTTAGCAATCACTTATTAGTTTCTAATCACCTTCAGCAATACATTTATTATGTAACTGAAGTAAATATCCCTTTAAGAAGCTTAAAAACACAAAAGGCTCATGTTTGACCTTTAACCCAACCACTTACATCACTCCTGTGCTGTTTGGTTTCATTTTGTGTTAGTCGCACATTCTCAGAGGGATTTTAAGCTTCTGTATGGATTTAACATGACAAATTCCACTCTAAAAACAAGAATGCAAGTATTTTAACTTGAGATCTCAGTGGGAAGCTGAGAAATAAGTAAGTGCATATTTTGAAACACTTCTTGGTGCATCTCAAGCTCATGGAATTTTTAATAGGTTTTCTTCACTCTATACGGCTATTTAAGTAATCCATGGAAATATTAAACAAATTTTATGAATGCTATTTTAAATCCTCCTGTCAGAAAAATATGTATTGATGTGTGGATTAGTAATATGCTTAGTGCATTTAGAGCTTGAAAAGGGTTAACACATTTATTCTATTCAATACTGCATAAATCTGTACAAACTGCAGATGCTTTCTGACCTTGTATTGTTAGCTAAAATATTTGCTTGTGCCTTGGAAATTTACTGAGAAGCAGATGATTCCTGCTTATGTTAGGAAAATAATGGATAGAACAATACTACTTGTATGAAACTTAGACAAGAAGTGTGGGAAAATACACAGCTGTAGAAGCTATAGATAATTAGGACAAAGTCTGCTTGAAAATATGAACTGCAATCAGCATTTGCTTGTATCTGAGTTAGAAAAGTACCTTGAAATGTAACACTGTACAATAGAAGACTGTAAATGGATTAGTGCCCACCAAGGCCAGGTTGTTTTTCTCAAAAAGTTTCTCACAAATCTAGTCATGTCAGCAGAAAATCTGAGTAACATCTGCTGTAAAACAATACTGAAAGTTGTGTTTGATTATGTCTGCTATAGAAGGCCATGTCTTGTAAAACATTATAAGAATAGCATGTTTCCTGTTAGTAGTTAGACAAATCCTTGTATTTGCATGTTTTTGTCTCCTTGCAGCAAGTTATTAAATGTGCCTTCACTGAACCTTACGTGTATTGGTCTTTGAAGTTTTTTCCTTTGACAGATTGGTGCTTCGGACCGGAAACCCTCACTTCACCTCTGATCAGACAGGTCAGGTGGCTTGAAACCGTACGGGGAAGAAACCACATCAGTTCTTCTTATTTGAAAATCCCTCCAACTGAATTGTCGTACAAAAGAGGCCAGCCACTTTCTGATCTGAGACTGAAGGACGGGTTTACTCGAACCAGGTGTTCAATCACGAATGCTCGGGTAAGGTGAATCTACCTTTTTTCTGTTTTAGATCAGGAACTAGATTTGTATTTATTTTGTTAAGACTTTGTTTATACAAGTCAGGGACAAAAAGATTACTGTCTTGTCATAGATCAGGGAAACAGAGCAGGTAGGCAGTCATTCTGAAGAGACTATAACAAAATCCGTGGTACCACATTAAAAAATAAGGAGTTATGTAATGATTAAAAGGGTAGGACAGAATGGGTAATAATTGCACAAAAAGACCCCACAATCCGCTGTTAAAGGAAGACGCAAAATACATGCAGTCACAGCGTGCTGATAATATTAAATACTACTTAAAATGGGTTAATAAGTATGAATTTCATGGTAAATTAGAAAAATCCATGCTTATCAAACTTGTCAAACAGCTTAAAATCGATTCTAAAGGTCGGGTAAAAAAGCGCCAATTAGGAATTCCTCAGGCACACAGGTGGATTGTGGAGGTAAACCGTAGGGAATAAAAGAGCAAAAATTCAAAAGCAATGTTTTTAGATAAGGAGGATAATAACTTAGTAATAGCATTGGCCCCTCCGCCTCCCTTACCAGAATATGAGGCAAGTGAACAAGTTAGTCCACCCCTGCGATATCCTGCTGTCACTGTAAATAGAGACACTACAAAAGCAAAACCGTTTATTAGAGATCCCATCGAGACCAGGTCTCGACACAGGCAGGAAACTCAAAGGGGGATATTGAGTTATATCAAATAGGTAGGAATTCACAATCTATGAGTGAAGAAGAAATATGCCCACTTATAGAAGTGCCTAATCCTCAGGCAGGGCAAGAATGTCAGCACCCAAGTATTCTAGTGTATAGACCCTGGACTCCGGAAGACATCTGGAAAGCCACTGAGGGAATTCCCCATCCAAAAGTTAATTTTAGAAAGTTTTTAGAAAATTTGCAAGGAATGAGGCTAAGTTATAATTTAAATGGAGAAGAGGTAGAAAAAGTAGTCAGCCAAATTGTGGGACCAGATTGGCACATGTTTAGTGGTGAATGGAATCCCCATGACGCTGCGCTCAGGCCCCTCCCACATAGCAGTGCATAATTAGACAACAGAGTGAAAGGTCTTACAGACCGAATCTCTGAGAAATAGAAGCCTAGGGCTGACTGGACTTGCATTAATCAATGCATCCAACAATAAGGCGAGACTGTTGACAGATATTATGCCAAACTATTAGAATGTTTTAATAACCACTGTGGAATGCAGGTTCCTGAAGATCAGACACATGATTCCCCATATGAGCAGCAGTTAAAGAATGCATTTTTGAAAGGCAGTATTGCACCCATAAGCAGCTTTATTACAAAGCACATGGTAGATCATCGTAGAGGCAGGTTACAGTCATTACTTGAATATGCTAGGCATGCCAAAAGTCAATTTAATAGCAAAAAGAAAAAGAAAGTCCAAGTATTTTCTGTAGAAGATGGAGCAGAAGTTTATGTAATACAGTCCAGGAAAAAGGGCAAGAGAAATGCCCAGGGAAACAAACAATCTAATCAGCGATCAGAGGACTTTGAAGGGAGAAAGAAAAGGGGTGAATGTTTTAAATGCGGTAAAAAGGGACACTTGGCAAGGGATTGCAAGAAAAACAAGAAAGCAACCACAGAAGGAAAGGAGGGTGAGGACTGACTATATGATAGTCAGGAATCACTAGAAGGGGATAGCAGAGAAAAGACAAATGAGAATGTGATAGAGGGAGTAGAGGATGTGACAGAAGAAATGCTGGAAG
This sequence comes from Protopterus annectens, assembly GCF_019279795.1. NCBI lineage: Eukaryota > Metazoa > Chordata > Ceratodontiformes > Protopteridae > Protopterus > Protopterus annectens. The sequence continues at coordinate 499,259,080 of NC_056751.1, forward strand.
TGCAGGAAGTCACGGATAGTGAAGAAAATGAAATATTGGATTTGGCTTTATTGAGCATAGAGCTCTATTTAGCAGACTTGAAGCCAGAAGTTACACTCCTGGTAGAAGGGAGGGAAGTCAGACTCTTGTGTGACTCAGGGGCATCACGGACCCTGATACATCCCTCCAAACTGCCAGAGAACTCAGAGTCACCTGATTACATATTAGTGAAAGCAGTTAATGGACAGCTGTATCGGGATCCCCTCTCCCATAATATTGTGATAACTGATCCTGTTTCAGGATTGACCCAGAAAAGCAAAATTGTTGTTTCTGCAAAATGCCCAGTAAACCTCTTGGGCAGAGACCTTATGCAGCTATTTGGTATAGCAGTAGTTCTGACTATGCAGGGTATGGAAACACAGCGACAAATTGATACCTTTGTAGTGCAAATGGAGGGTAAAATGTTTTATTGGTACAGCCAGGACTTGGTTACGACTGGTCCAGCAGCAGTGACCGAAGAATTGATGAACGTAGCCATCAGCAAGTTCCCCTCCCTTGACATTGATAAACAGCATTTGTTGCACTGTACTCTGTATTATTGTAACACACCAGGACCTGATAAGGAATATGAGCAAGAATTGTTTAGAAATCGTGCAAACAGATTGATATTACGTAATCTGTACTGGGACACAGAAGGGAACAGTGTAGTCAGCTGTTTATTGCCCCAGGAGTTCTTTGCACTTTATAAATCTAATCGATTACCACATGTTAGCTTAACTAAGGACAAGAATGTGAAATGGGTAGACTTAGGAGAAAAAGTCACGAGATGGGAAAAACAGACAGAGTTAGAACTGTCAGAACAGGGAATACAAATGAGAAGTTGAATTGGATAACTCAGACCCACCCAGCTGTACACTTGCAGTCTAGCAAGGACAGCTGATTAGCACTCCTATTGAAGGAGGAAGAGAATGCCTTACAGAATATACCAGAAATTCTTTGGTCAACAGGAAAGTCAGATGTAGGACTTATTCGTACAGCGGGACCAGTTACTATTACGCCAAAGTCAGCATTTAGACCACAAAAAAGACAGTATCCCTTAAGAAAAGATGCAGAGGTGGGAATCAAACCTATTATAGCAGCTTTACTTAAGGAAGGGGTGCTGGTGGAATCTCCTGATTCACCATGTAACACACACTTATTTCCTGTTAAGAAAGTGAATGGAGAGTGGTGTATGGTCCAAGATTTACAAGCTGTAAATGACGCAGTAATACCAAGGGCACCTACGGTGCCAGACCCACACACCCTGTTAAATTATTTAAAACCTCAACAGAAATATTTTTCTGTGGTAGATATCAGCAATGCATTCTTCTCGATACCGATACACCCTGACAGCCAGTATTGGTTTGCATTCACATTTCAGGGGAAAAGGTATACATATACGCAACTACCACAGGGGTATTGTGAAAGTCTAACAATATTCTCACAAGAAATGGCAAGCAACGTGGCGGGATTTACCCCAACAAGAGGTAGTCAGATTTTACTTTATGTTGATGATATCCTGCTGGCGGCCCCCACCCAGCAAGATTGTAAAGAAGATACCATAGCGTTATTACAATTTTTAGCCACTGAAGGACATAAAGTAAACAAAAATAAACTGCAGCTTTGGAAAAAACAAGTTAAATACCTAGGATATGTAATATCCAAGGAAGGTAGGACATTAAATGAGGACAGAAAAGTAGCGATTTTGCAAGCACCAAAACCCACTACCAAGAAAGAAATGATGTCCTTCCTGGGTATGATTAATTTTTTCGGAGTTGGATTCCAAACTATGCCTTGGAATCTGCACCGTTGACTAACCTGATTTATAAAAAGCCTATGGCAGCACAGAATTTGTTACAATGGACACCAGAAGCAGAATCTGCTTTCTGCAAACTGAAACAGTTAATAGCGTCCTCATTAGTTTTGGGATTACCAAACTATCATAAACGTTTTTTCCAAACTGTAGATTGTAAACAAGGTTATATGACATCAGTGTTAACACAGCAGCACAGGGACAAGCAATGCCCTATTGCTTATTATTCATCACAACTGGACCCAGTGGCACGGTCTTTACCTCACTGTGTACAAGCAGTAGTTGCAGCTGCAATGGCAGTACAGGCTTCGGCCTCAGTAGTTTTGTTCCACCCTCTCATACTGAGAGTGCCTCATACAGTCCCGATTATTTTACTGCAAGAGAAGGTAGCATATCTTTCCCCTGCTAGGCATCTTTCCTGTATGACTATATTGTTGAGCCAACCTCATATGACAATTGAACGATGTACGACTTTGAACCCTTCTACCTTGCTCCCAACCCCTGCAGATGGCACACCACACAGCTGCCTGCAGGTGATTGAGCAAAAGACACTGCCTAGAAAAGACCTTACGGATGTTCCCTTGGATGATGCCGAGGTGACATACTACATGGATGGCTCATGCAAAAGGGGTCCTGCAGGACAGAACCTAGTGGGATATGCAGTAGTTTTGGATACTGACATTATAGAAGCGAAATCTTTACCACACAATTTATCTGCACAGGCAGCAGAATTGATTGCATTGACATGGGCATGTACCTTAGCAAAGGGTAAATGTGTGAACATTTTTCTGACAGCCTGTATGCTTTTTCTACTGTACATGTTTTTGCGCAACAGTGGAAAAATTGAGGAATGATAACATCTACTGGCAAACCAATCAATCATGCACAGTTTATTTTAGATCTTTTAGAATCTATTCAGTTACCTCAGAAAGTAGCTATTTGTAAATGCACAGCTCATACCAAGCAACAGGACAGGATTTCAAAAGGTAATGCGAGAGCTGATACAGCTGCAAAGCAGGCAGCTTCAGAAGTATTTCTTTTGAATGAGGAATTACAACCCTCTGAGATTTTAGACTTAGAAATGTTAAAGACAATGCAGACACTTAGTACACAAGTTGAAAAAAAAAGATGGGTAAAATGAGGAGCAATTCTCGAAAAGGGGCTGTGCATCTCTAAAGAAGGGAAACCGATACTGCCGTCTAATTTTTTTAGATATGCAGCTTTGTTGAGCCATGGGCAGTGCCATGTCTCAACAGGGGGGGGGGGGTACAGCTGGTGAACCAAGTGTTCATGACATATGGATTCTTAAATTACTCTAAAAAATTCTGCTCGATGTGCCACGTTTGCAATAAACATCATGCACAAGGGGCGTTAAAGCCCAAGCAAGGGAGTTTCCCTACACCACCGTATCCATTTCATACTATCTGTATGAATTTTATAGAGTTGAATAAATGTGAAAATAACAAGTATTGTCTTGTCATTGTAGATATGTTTTCCAGATGGGTGGAAGCCTTTCCGACTAAAAATCCAGACGCTGCAATTGTGGCCAAAGTTCTTGTTAAAGAAATCATCCCTAGATTTGGCATTCCGGAAAGGATCTACAGTGACAACGGCACACACTTCGTAAATCAGACCATACGACAGTTAAGTAGACATTTTGGTATTTCTTTAAAAAATCAGTGTGCATATCACCCACAATCTGCAGGGCTAGTAGAGAGGCATAATGGGATTTTAAAGAGTAAGCTAAGGAAGTTAATAGTAGAAACACAGATAAATTGGGTGTATTGTCTGCCCATGGCACTGTTGAGCATGAGAACTATTCCGAATGCAAAAGGACTGACTCCTTTTGAAAAATTATTTGGAAGGGCTTATTATATACCTCAGTGGAAATCTCTCATGCCCGCAGACCAGGAAGCTGACAGTACACTAGCTGAGTATATGCAAAACTTGTTAAATTCTAATCATTTGTTGCAGTCAAATTCTGTTTCAGATAAAGAACGAACCAGACCATCAGAAGTGGCAGTGTCCCCTGGTACCTGGATTTGGGTGAAGACAGTAAAGAAAAAGAACTGGGTGTCACCAAAGTGGGAAGGTCCATATCAAGTGCTTCTGTCGACACCCACTGCAGTCAAAATTGCAGAGCGCACCTCCTGGATCCACCTGAGGCACTGTAAATTAGTCAAAAACTTTGAACTGGACAAAAATCTTGTCACATGCCAAGAGTAAAATGATAGAGTCCAGAAGAAACAGGAATGCAGAACAACCCTTTCCTCAGAAGTATTGCATAATCATCCTGTTAACCGTACTAGTGACAATAAACTTTTTGTTGTGGCTTTTCCTTTTCCCAGCCACACAGTCTGAACTGAATAAACGTGAAGCGTTACTCATAGACTGGCATCCAAACTTTAACACTTACCAGGCAATTAAATATGTGTATGCTGAGACTTTCAATGTTTCGAATTGCTGGATTTGCACAGCTTTGCCGACAGCATACGGGGGGTTATGAATGACTACAGTCCCCCTAGGGGTCAATGAGACCTGGGAGAACTTGATTTATGATACCTCAACCATTACATCACAAGATAAAATAGCATTGCACTTGTCTGTTCCACAAAAGGGAACTGTGTGTTTTTATAAAAATGATACTGTCCAGGTGGGTTGGAGCAATTGCAATGTGACTGTTCCTTATAAATGTTATACTAAAGGTAACAATGTAGATCTTTATTGTAATACAAACTATGATTCATTTCTTTGATTGATGCACAAAACACTTGATAAAGTAAAACATAATTCTGTTCTTTATAAACAACTGTCTATAACTGATAGAAAAATGTTTCATGCAGGGCGAGTGTATATTCATAGCAAGGTTACTACAAAAGTAGAGGACTATTATTTTGTGTGTGGCAGAAATGCATACAAATGGTTACCTGAGAATTGGTCCGGCAGTTGTTTTTTTGGGTTACCTGGTTCCGGCCATACGACACACTGCAGTTTTGCCTCGAGGAAAAATTCGGAATGTCCAAGAGGTTGACAAGAAACCTGTCAAGAAACCTGTAAATCCAGTGGGGCAAATCAATGTGCACTGGAAAAAACATCATTCTATAGATGATGGACTGACACACGTGGACTTGACTGATACTGTTATATCTTGGGCAGGCATATTACCAGCATATGGAGCAACAAAATCGATCTGGGAGCTGAGAAAACTGTCGAAACTTCTTGAAGTAATGAGCAACGCAACTTTTTCCGCTCTTGAATTGGTGACTGATGAACTGAATGCCATGAGAACTGTAGTGCTTCAAAACCGCATGGCTCTCAACTTCACCCTAGCGGCGAGAGGTGGTACTTGCGCTTTAATCCAAGAAGAATGCTGTTCGTATGTTCCTGACCATAAACACGAGATAGACAATCATCTTGAGGTAATTCAGCAAGTGTTGGCCATGACCAAACCAGGCCCAAACCCACTGACGGACTTTTTCCAGAAATGGTTTGGGGGGTGGGGTACCATCCTAATGAACATCCTGATTGCCATTTGTGTAGGAATGCTCCTACTGGGAGTATGTGTTTGTTGTGGCATTGCCTGCATGAAATGACTGATAAAAGACTTTATAGACATGTCAGTTTCTGAAACCTTATATCAAAGTACTGAGTCTGAAGAACTGTTAAAAGATTGAAAATGCTTTCATAAGTTTAAACTGAATGACTCTCTTAACTGCAAATCCTGAGTGGGAAGAGGTTAGAAGAAGAAAAAACTGTTTATGCTTATTTTGAAAGTAGAATAAAAGTATTAAAAGGGGGGAATGTCAGAAAAATATGTATTAATGTGTGTATTAGTAATATGCTTAGTGCATTTAGAGCTTGAAAAGGGTTAACACATTTATTCTATTTCATACTGCATAAATCTGTACAAACTGCAGATGCTTTCTGACCTTGTATTGTCAGCTAAAATCTTTGTTTGTGCCTTGGAAATTTACTGAGAAGCAGATGATTCCTGCTTATGTTAGGAAAATAATGGATAGAACAATACTACTTGTATGAAACTTAGACAAGAAGTTCCACTTGTGCTGTGAGAAAATACACAGCTGTAGAAGCTATAGATAATTAGGACAAAGTCTGCTTGAAAATATGAACTGCAATCAGCATTTGCTTGTATCTGAGTTAGAAAAGTACCTTGAAATGTAACACTGTACAATAGAAGACTGTAAACAGATTAGTGCCCACCAAGGCCGGGTTGTTTTTCTCAAAAAGTTTCTCACAAATCTAGTCATGTCAGCAGAAAATCTGAGTAACATCTGCTGTAGAACAATACTGAAAGTTGTGTTTGATTATGTCAGCTATAGAAGGCCATGTCTTGTAAAACAGTATAAGAATAGCATGTTTCCTGTTAGTAGTTAGACAAATCCTTGTATTTGCATGTTTTTGTTTCCTTACAGCAAGTTATTAAATGTGCCTTAACTGAACTTTACGTGTATTGGTCTTTGAAGTTTTTTCCTTTGACACCTACCTTCTTTTTTCAACTCCATATATAAAAAACTGCTTCTTCTCAGATCTTAAATACATATCAGTATCCCAGACATCTTAAACCATTCAACAAATAGAGTGAAGCATCTGTAAAGCAGGTTATCAATACCCTCAATTAGCTAAGAACATTTCAAGACTTCTATGTTAGTTCAGTGTGCTGAGATTAAATATAATAAAATAAATAAATAGCTGTTAAATATAATTTTCTTCTTTTTTAAGAGATTAGTAATTTCTTATATCAGCACTATATAAAAGAATAAGCAGTATATGTTACAGAGAAAGCTTCTCATTCACATTGATCTCTTTCTATTTTTTGTAGAGCAGAAAGACAGTCCAGCACTATAACAGCATATATAATGGTAAAGATAAGTAGTATGTTATTTTGTTCTTATGATTTTACATTGTTTTTAAGAATTTTTGTTGTATGTAAAATACTACTTCAAGCTTTATCAAAAAATTAATTTAATGACACCAAAAAAGAAACAAAAATAAAACATCTTTACCTTTTTTTCCTTTTAGTATTGAGTTATTTTGATCAAAAGGATTCACTTTTGCTATTATTGTAATATTGTGTTGTAAATTATCACTTAAGAAAATTATAGTTCCTTTTAAGTGAAATGTGAGTGCTATAAAAAGTAAATAATACAGAAAAGGATTATTTTAAAAGTTGTCTTTTAGCCTCTTCTTCTTGTCTGCCATTTTCCAGTCATTTTTTTTTTTCTGCTCAGTGCTCTAGGGAAAAGCCAGAACAGTCCATTTCTTCTTTCTGGTCTAAAATTGTATTAGAAGGTAAATAGGATATAGCTGCATCCAGTGTATCAAATGTTTTAGCACCTCCAGAAAAGAAGATTTTGAGTCTTGCCGGAAATAACAAGTGAACTTTGAATTGTCTCTTCTTCAGTTTTTTTATTAAGCATAGATATGTTTTTTTCTTTTACAAATTACTGTTGATAAGTAGTCGTTATCAAATCGTATGATATTGTCATTAAATTTATCAGGTAAATTTGACCATGCAGTTTTCAATATGAATTCTTCATCCTGAGAAGAAAGAAACATCACTATTACTGATCTTGTATTTTTATTTACTTTATTAGGTGATAAAGGAACTGACAGTGACCTATGGGCTCTTTTCAATTCCATAAGCAAGAGACTCTGGTAAATTTAAATTACTTGGATCCAGGAAGTAAGGAAATGTGCCAGACTCTCCCCTTCAATCTTTTCTGGTAAGCCATAGATGCTCAGATTATTCATTCTGGACCTATTTTCTTGTTCATCTATTTTGTTTAGTAAAGAAATATTTTGTTTTGAGAAGAAATTTAACTACAATTATTGCTCAGTGACCCTGCCTTCCATGTCATTTAGTGTCCCTTCCATGCTAGCAATCTGGGTTTTATGTTGTATTACTATTTCTTGTAGTTGCTCCATTTGTTTTGTACATTTCTCTTTAAGGGAGTCCAGTTTATTGTCCATCTTATCAAATTTCAAAGATAAATCCTGTATAGTAGACAATAAAGATTGTAGTTTCTTCTTTACTGACTGGTCCTGTGAGCCGATCTTTGAATAACTCATTTTTAGGAGAAGTTGGAGCCCTTTCTGAATAAAATTTGACAAAAAATCCAATGAATTAAGACAGAATAATCCAATATAAACTTCCAGTTTTTTTTAATTTTCTGTCATGCATGTAACCTGGATAGCAGAGCTAAGAAAACATGCTATCAACTTGTCAGCATCCTGGCCATTTCACCACACATTTTCTGAAGGATATGAAGCCTGAACTACAAATGTCTGTCATTATTTAGTGAATTTGGCCCTCAGTGATCTGCCATAAAAATCTAGAAAACCACAAATTGTATGAGGAGCAGACCAAAAATATGAGGCAAAAATCTGGACAGTTGAAAGGTATGTGCTCATATATTTCTTATTACAAGCTAGAGCAAACTCACAGTTTATTGTATTTATTGGTTTGTTAACTGGGATGGTGACTGTCTCAAGATCAAGTTAAGTATGATTGTGTCAGAAAAAAATATACAGAAAAGGTCAAGAGCAATGCATACAGAACATAACTCAATGTTAACACTTAAATACATGTTACGTGTAGAAATTGTAGGATATTTAAGTGCATTTACATGTAAAATGAAAATGTACCTATTTGCCAACAACAATACCATACGTCTACGTGGCAAAATTCTGGGTAGAGCAGAAATATGTTTTCTGAGTGGCATCCTGTGATAAGAGTTTGTTGACTGTTATCATCATTAACATCCACACTTGCATTCATGGTCACATGCACCAAAACATTAAATTCTCCATGCTAACTGCTGATACAATTTGGTAACTGTCTCAGCAGCAAGTACAAACTTTAGGAAAATAGTCTCATTAGTAGACAGCTTGAAGATAGGCCTGCATAATGGTTATGTGCCCTGGTTGTGAGACCTTATGGAATAGTCCTACTCAATGATGCTTAGTTTGTTGACTAATTTTGTGTAGACAGTGGAGGATGAATGGTTTGCTGTTGCTTTTTTTAATGTTTCTGTGTTTGATCAAATCTTCTTAGAGCAACTGAACTTGGCAAGTGCTGTTTCATATAAACAGCTATGTTATCTCATAGAAGATTAAAGTTAGCGATTCCCCCCTTATTGTACTACATCTTAACTAATAGCGATCACAGAATAACAGGTTTTTCTAGATATCTGCAACACTAGAGAGGAGAAAGTGGTAGACAGCTAACATGGATGAGAGAGAACTCATTTCTTCTCAAGATATTTACACTTAAAGCTTATTTCTATGAAAGTTCTAAGTTTTACCTAAAGCCATAGAGATCCAATGTTTTTTTTTTTTTTAGACAGTTTTGGCAACGGGCTCCATGTGGCAGAGACATGTGATGAATACACATGATCTTCATATCAAAGGATAATAGCCGGCCTGGACATGTTCACCTCCACATTTGTATAGGAGTACTCCAGCTCTATTCACATAGAAATAAAAAGCCCAGGTTAGAATTCAGGCATCTCAGTTTGATTTAGTGGCTAATCTGCAGGAAAAGACCCCAAGGGTAGAAAGACTAATACCAAGAAGATGACTTTCACAGGGGATGTTCCCATGTCTTGAATGAATGTGTCTACAGAAGAACCCCTGGTCAAAACTGTAGCCCATATGACAGCAGTAACGTCAAGATGCTATGGTTCCTGAGGAGCTATGTCACTTGTCCATTTCAGATCAAACCCCTGTAGGATGTTACTAGGCTTGTGCCATGGGTATGGGGTTTAGATCATAAAATCTCCTGTCCCTGATGTAGATTATGGTGCCAATTTGAGCTGTTGAAGCCTTGACATAGGAAGAACAAATTAGCAACAGGGCACTTACCTTCTGGGGCAATGAAATCATCAATTAAGCGAATGAAGGGGAAGAATCTGTTGGTCACTGGGACAGTGCAGAAAAAGGAGGAAAAATGTAATTGAGTAGTACTAATGCAGATGAAGACAAGTAAGTCACTTGATGGAAGAAAGAATGAATGCTTCAAAAGTTTATTAACAGGAAACCAATAGCAAAAGGAGTCAAACCAGGAAGTTTGACAGGCTTCATACTGTGAGCCCAGAAAGTACAAAAAGAAAAAAACATAAATAAATAAACATAAATCATCTAAAACAGCAGCAAAACTTAACACTAACTGTTACACATAAAAAGTCCTGCTGCCTGATGTGGGGAGTTATATCCCCAGACCCATGCTACTTATATGTACTAATTGAATCTTTCTGTTCTTTGGAGAACAAGGAATTCTCCAAGATGCAGCAGTTTTGGACTTAGTATATACTTTCTCCAAAGCACACACAAATGTTAACAATTTTGAAGAACACAAATGCCATCCTAAGTGAAAGGAGCAAAGGTCCAGTTTTAAACCAGTAATCAAGTGAAATAGGCACTCTGATAACCACTAGCACTCTGGAAAAATCCAATTTATTAAAGTTCAAGGTGGTAAAACAAATTGAAACAGTGACTGGAAAAACAAATAGTAAAAACATATAAATGCTATACAAGATCTGTATTTTCATTACAATAGACTTCATCAGATGTGTGAACAGTTAAAACTGGCAATCCCTTCAATTTTATAGCCTTCTAAATCACAAACCCCCCAATGAAAAGCAGCATTCAATTAACCTAATGCAACATAAAATACATATTGTTACAACTCAATAATCCTTTTCTAAAATTAACTAAGTAAAAAAATATTTTATTATTTAAACCAAAAATATAATAAAAAATGTATTCAAAAATTCAGGTTTCTCTCTAGGTTTTCTAAAGTTACTATTTTAGAAGACCATATCTCCATCTAATGTTCTAGTTAAGAATTACAAACGTAAAAATATATTGTAAAAATGTGGAAACAAAAACTCAGTTCAATAAAATAGGAATAAAATGTAACAATCAAGTAACACTTCTGAAAGTGGTAGATACAACACTATCAAATTATTCACAACCTGGCTGCCCTCAACTTCAGAACTGAAGCAAGGGAAATAGCATAATTGAGTCCAGGGTGCTTATTGGCTTCCAAAAGGAGTTGCCAATAAACTTCTCTGTACTGTATTCTAGTTTCCCACATTCCTCCTCCCATATCTGGGGGATCTTTTCAATAACAAAAATAAAAAATGAACCTCCAAGCAAGTAAGGGTATGTTTATATAGGGCATTCCTCGAATTTTTACCATCCTAAAAAATAATCTGTGAATCGATGACAACAATTACAATTCCTGAATATTAGCAGTGGTGCTGAGTTTAAAGGACAGAATAACCCTTCTTTATTTGTTTAATGGAATATGAACAATTATTGCATTCTTCTGTAAGGACACAAGTTTAATGCAGAAAACATATTTCCATTGCAAGAAAAAAAAAGATAACATTCTAACCTCAGAGCATGACAATATTAAACTTATGCTACCAAGCCTGATTTGCTGTATTATCAATATGATGATATATGGGACATGAACAGAGAAGAGCCCCTAGATGCCTGAATATAAGTACACACTAGTGAGCAAAACTGTGAGGACAGGGCATTTGCCAGTTTGCATAGTAAGCTAGAATGGTTGAAGAGGACTAATTCTGAGCTTGGAAACTTAACACATAGCCTTTATCCAGTGCAAACATCTTTGAACAACAGAAGGTGTTAATTTGGGGAGTGGTATATACCTTTAAATGTTAATGAGCTGGGTATAGTGATTGGCATGTCACACAGTACACATAAATTCTAGAGAAATCAGTCTGAATATAGACTTTGTGGAGATTAGGCTATGCTCCTTGTGGCTTTTTGCCATTTATTGAGCCTTCTGAGATGACATAGAATATCAATATTTTGTTCCATGGTTATTTTAGAATGCTATTCAATGGAGAATTCTTAGAGAATGATGACATCATCTATTAATAGTGTGAGCAGAAGCATGGGGATAGCAACTGTAAGTGATCAGCAAATAGTGAAAAGAGTAATGGTGAAAGTGCACAAGCTCAGGTAACCCAGGCAAATATAATTCCACTCTCTTAAAGGAGCTGCTGCATCTAACATTGAAGGCTCAATCCAAAAGGTAGCCTCTGAGGCATGCACATTAGCAAGATGAAAGGCTATCATTTGTAAAGGTGACAAACAGCATCATAGTCCAATGAGTTAAAGACATTGTCAAATAAATGCAAAAGGGCCTTGTGAGAAGGTTTGTAACTATTACAATCATTATGCTGTTAGACAACATCAATAAAGGGGTCAGTTTTCACGTAAATGATAACCAATGAAATGCTTTACATTCATAATGAGGTTGAAGAGACATTAGGATCATGAGACTGTGGCAATCGATTTGGAAACTACATTTTATAAAGGTATATGCATGGATATTGCAGAGATCAAACTTCATAACAGAAATGTAATATTTGAAAATTAATAACACATTAATAATTACAATATACATATTTACATCAAATGGACATGCATACATCTTCATTCTTTATATTTGCATGCATTCATATATTCCTTTTATTTCACTTTTCTCTCCTTTTCTTCCTTCCCTTTGCTAATGTAAATAATACTGCTTATATAGCATGTGAAAACTTAGAAAAGTAGCATTTGTTGCTAAAATTCTTCTGAGCACACAGAGGTGGGAAAGCAGAAAAGTGTTCTTGCAAATATTTTAAAAAGATACATGAATTAGCAATTCTGACCTGATTATCATGTGATGGTATATCGATATACATAATTTCAAGAAACAAGGTTTTCTGAATAACTGAAGTTAATAAACAAATTTTAAAAATTAAGTTAAGAGGAGAGAAGCAATTTCTCCCCAATTTATTTACCTATGCATTTTTGTATGGAACTTAATGGAATATATGCTAGTAAAATTCGGGTCTATATTAAATCAGTGAATGCTTAGGTAAGTGAACGGTGATTAATCGACCCCATGTAAGCGAAAGCTTACAAAACAGAACTGTCAGAACAGAGATTTTTTCCAAGGGAAAAAAAATCAATGTTCCAACAACAACAACAAAAAAAAGTAAGCACATTCAAACATGAGATTAAGTGGGGGCTGTGCCCCCCCCACCCCCCCTACTTACATATACCAACTCCGAGACCGCACTACAGTGCCAAAAATGGCAAAGTACTGAAGCAGCCAAGCGACTTCTTTCCCAGGAAAATAATTCACTTACATGCAGCTTCGATATTTTGCAGTGTCGGTTTTGTCAGTTCGACCAAGACGAATTCGAAAACATGCGTCTTTGGTCTGCTGATAGGAACCATTTAATTCTTGTTCATGAGCTAGAGAAGTTTATGTTATGATTATTTTTAAAAGGTTGGTTTTAAGCTAATTCTGAAGTAGAATCAAATTGTGGTTGCAACTTAGCAACAGAAGAGTTTGAGACACTGTTGACATATACTGCCATTTCATTTGATTTTTCATCTGAATTACAGATACGGATTTAAGCAAGGAAAATGACTGATGCATGGAAACTTCTGGTATGTTGCTCTATGGTTGGCAGCTACTTGAAGAATTCCATGCAAGCAACAATATACACAAAACCAGTTCGTAAGAGTAACTAAATCAATTACACAGTTCAATGTATGCATGCCTGTCTCAGGATCAAACAGAAAGAAGAAATTAACTAGAGAGACAGTTTATAACTGAGTAAATTAGAAAGCAGGCAGAAAACAAAAAGAACCATGGAAAATCGGTAGGAAACTGGTGGCACATGAGCAGTCTAAATAACAGCAAACAATAAATAACTGGGAGAAATACAAAGAATTCTTACAACATACTCAGGTGAAGTTGCTGCAGTCCAAGCTTTCAAAAAAAGATGTGAAGGAAACTCCGGCAGACTATGAATATCACCTGGAAAATTTCAGCAACAAACTAGTTGAGCTATAAGACAGATGTAAGAGGGATAACTTACGGTGTATTGAGTTAGTAGAAATTATGGAAGAGAAGAATTTTATTGGGTTCACAAGAGACTGTATAAATTAATTGGAATCCTGGCAGTTGAGGTAAAAATAGAGGAGCACAAAGGATGAGAGGAGTTGATACCAAAGAATAAAGAAGACCATGTACAACTGTAGCTGAACTATAATCATATAAATTAAAGGATATACTGTCCAGTTTATAGAAGAAAGAGACAAGAAGAAAAACTGGAAATTCAATATTACTCAACAATGATTATTCGATTGAAACAAAGGAGAGAAGGAATGCCTCTATGCCATGCCTCTTGAAGTGTTGGAGAACTTATATCAGATTCAGGCTTTTATCTCCATCCCTTTTCCAAGTCTTTTACCTGCTAGGTGCAGCAACCTACATAGACTCTAAAAAGGTAATTGATGACATAACAAAAAGGGAAGGTACTGGGTTTATACTATCAAGAAAGAGAACAAGGGAATCTGCATCATAAGTAAAAGCTTCCAAACTGCAAATGGAAAGAATTTAATGCAATTGTTTTCTAATGTTTCAAAGAAAGATGCATGAGATGAGCAAAAAAGCAGGATACTTTTCAAAATAGCATGTTGCTTGTCTAGTTTTGCCTTGTGCCTTAAAATTGAAATGTAGAGGAGTTTGACATCTTTGCTGCTATCAGTGAATGCCTGAAACACATTTGCATTTTTTTTTCACAGAAAACCTGGTAAGACTTCTCTTTGGGCCAGCCATCACTGCCATAGCATGGAGGGTGAGACAACAAACAAGACAATTGAATTCAAGGCTGTAAAATCATAACTCTATTCATTTATAACCCTCTTAAAAACACTGTAGTAGGTATCAAACAAACTAAAGATACTATCACCTCTTATGAAGTGAAGCTGACTAATATTCGACAAGTGGTTGAACAGCACCATCGGGAAGTGTTGGAGATGAAAGAAAAGTTTGTTGTGAACTTTTATTGCTTACTTAAACAGCACAACATCTTACTTCCTCTTACAGTATCACACATATTAATTATTTGGATGTGGAAATTTCTAAAGATGTTTGCTGTAAGAGGTTGGTAAGCAATATCTATAGGAAACCAACCCATTCTATTAGCCTGCTACATTAAAATAGCAACCATCCAGGACACCAAAAAAGGGAACAGTTAAAGGCCAATATGTGTGGCTAACTAGGATGGTTATGGAGGATGACACCATTGTTTCTGAAACTCAAATATTAGAGGATATGTTTACATTTCATGGATACCCTATCCTTTTATTCAAAAAGTTATAACTGAAGTAGCTATTAAAAGGCATGGGGGTCAATATAAATCTTTATTATGTTTAGAAGGCAGATTTTTTTATTGGCAAGGTGGATAATAAAGAATTTTCCCATTCATTTGTTAATACATACATGATTGGTCATGTCCCTATTTATGAGATACTGGAAAAAATTGGAACATCTTTTCCTGTTTTGAAGGATAGTTGGAAATTTTAGGCATAGTACCACACTAGGTGTATAGAAAAGGGAACGCTTTTAAACAGTATTTGGAAATGGGGAATAATGAAATGCCAGTATCTACCTGTAAAAAAATAAGCACTTTTAGAAGTGGTTTCTGTAATCAATGCAAGAATGTGTAGGAAAGAAACGCTGTGACAGTTAACAACATCTCAGTTGATCACTGCAACTGTAATTTTGTAGGCATTATTTACTTAGCACTGTGCCAACAATTAAATGCTTTTATATAGGTAAGATGAAGAGGAGGTTCAGGGACTGTATCTATGAGAATATGCTCGATAGTAGGAAAAAAAATACAAAAATCTCTCTTTCAAAACATATAATTAATTTTTCAGGACATAAGTTTGGCTTTATGGGGATAGATACAGTCAAAAGAGATCCTGGGTGGCTGTGGTGTGATTTAATTGAGATCAAGAAACTGAAGTGGCAGATTAGACTAAATGCCTATACACATCCCATCTTAAATGAAATGTTTCTATCACCAGTATTTTAAAGCTTCATTCTTGCGAAGTTTAATTTATTGCTTAAACAAATTCTCCTTAGAGGGTTTGTTTTGCATGTCTTGTTTTTGCAACTTTGTATTTTGGTATTTACATATCTACACACCATTACATTGCTGAATGTTTTTTTGTTTTTTTTTAAATGTTGTATGTGGTCCAGAAGGAATGCACTTGACTAATTGAACTTTTATTGAGATTACTGGTTCTTGGATGTCATATGATATTGTGGCAGTTATTTTAACTTGTGATGATTTTAATGTTGCTAATACTTATGAAGTCTATGCTATAAACTGGACGAAAGCACTTAATTGTTTTATTAATAAGATTGCTGAAAAATTACTTGCAAATATCTTTTCTCTCAAATCTAGTCTCATGGGTTATTTTGATTGTCCTTATAATGGCATTCAGTTTCTTTAGTGAGACATTTTTTACACTATCATCATTTGGGGAATTTATAGCTGTACTTGGTAATTTAAGGTGTTTCTTTCTTTTGTCATATAGTTTGTTTACTGCAGCTGCCCATAATCCCACCAGAGATGCTAGGATTTCTGAATTTTCCAACTTGTTTGGTTTGAGTGAACACTTCTAGATCAATACATTTATCTAAATGGGCCAAAAAATGCTTAACTTATGTAGCTGCATATCTAGAGCCAACCACAGAAATATTGTGAATAAATTTAGAGACTGCATTTGTGAAGTAAACCTTTTTGAAGTCTCTAAATTAGGTGATGTTATTTACCAGGGGAATGCAGGTTCTAACACTAAAGGATAGAAACTGGTGGTCTGACATTAGCTGCAAGGGTCAGGCTAAGAGAATGGAACAGGCATGAGCTGAGTTTGTAGGAATCAGGTTGATAATGTTTCTGCCCCTTGTGGGTTTGAGGACAATTTGATCCATGGACTTTTTGTTTAGACAATTCAAAAATTATTGTGCATACACTTGTTTGATTTGTAGGTACTCCGGTCAACAGATGGACAGCAGAGGTCACCAATGGTTAATAAGATGTTGCTTATAGGGCTATCTTCTAGGAAAGCCAGGAATTTGGCATGATCATATGGAGGAAGTCTATGAGAATGTGGCATTTGTGAAGGCAATGTTTGACAATGTGATGTTTCTGCATGTTGTAAGGTGGGAGAGAGATACCCTTCATGTTTGTTACACATTTACACCTCTCATACATGTAGAATTTACAAGTGTGAGTATTAGATTACTTTAAGTGAGAGTGAGGAAGTTTGTACATTGACTTAGCATACTGAGTGCTAGAATGCTGACAATGGAAGTGGGTCTGGAAGGCTGCCTCTCCATGGTGTCCACTGCTACTGCCTAATGTTCCCTAAAAGTATATTAGAACAGGGCTGAGAGTGTATTAATGCAAATGTAAAGGTAAAGTGAGGGAGTAATAACAATGATATCATGGCTACCTAAATACAGTCATTGAAGATCAGAGTTTCTTATGTCTCTTTAGAGCAACAGCAACATTCAGTCCAATGCAACCAACTGCAGCTTAACACAGATTAGTGCAAGTTGATGTACAATACTGATATTATAATTGGTCAATTTTGCATAACATGGTCCTAGCCCTTCTTATAAGTAGTGTATTTGACCTGCTTGTACTGTCTATTTAAGTTCATGTTGCATTAAGTGAATATTTTACTACATTTTTCAAGTCATAGTCATAGTCCATACTAACCATAAATACATTGACTTAAGTAAAAAAAAAATTAAGTGCCACACAAACATCTATTTTCATGTGTGTTTAAACTGTAGCAGAACTCAATAAACCACTTTACATGTCTTTCACTGACTGCACAAGTTCAAAGTTCTCTGAAGTGTTCAGTAGAGCACTCTAATAGCAACATAGTAGATGGTCAGTGTTACACATACAAATGCAGGATTCATTTAAATTTTAGTTTTATTTTAATACATGTTATGCCTAACTCCCCCTCCCTGCCAAAAAACTTTCCTTTATAATGTAGAAAGAAAAACTGCACTGGAATGCCAAAAACTGAATTACTTAAGAAAAAAAGTTTCTGATATAAGAAAAACAGATTTCTGTTGAAAATGGTGCAGTGACCATACTAATAAGTCAAATATTTTCAGCTTGTTACAGCATTTTCAGTCAAACTTATCAAATGAGCGATCTTAAATAAATTCTACAAAAATCACATGATAGCCATAATCTGACATCACTTCCTGTTATAACAAATTCATTAATATAAAAACAAGAAATATATAAATTCTTACATCTATTATAATATCATTTTATAAATTTCCTACTTAAAAAGTTTTATTGTTAGTTACCAATCCTTTAAATTTTCAAAAAAAATGTCATGTTAATATCATCATTCAACTCTGTCAACTTATATGAAGTATTGCATTTATATCTCCCTCAGTGGCTCTAATAATACTTTATCTAAAACAAAACAATGATTTTGTAAACTGTGCATGCACTGGCATGTTTCACTAAAGCATTACTAAAATTTGTATTTTTAATCGCTTGTAAATTCTTTTTCAAAGTGTTCTATTAGTTTTTCCCATGTAAATGCTAGTCCATTAAACACACAAGGCTAAATATAGTACACATTTCAAATTACAAGTTAATCTATTACTATCTCAAATTTGTCTGTCTAAATGTTTAATGATGATACTGGAACCTTCATTTATCTACCTGCAAAAAAGTTCCTCTTTCTATTTTCAACAACAGATTTACTGTAATGTGTGCTTTTATAAGTAACTATAAGATTTTTAAGGTTTACCATTACTAATTACAGAAAGTCTAGATTTGTCAAACTGGTGTTTTCATAGTAAAATATTTAGAAAAAGGATATTTGTCAATATTTTTAACAGTCAGCACCCCTACCATATGAAAAAGAGTGTAATTAAAGGTCAGTTTATTAGGTTAAGTAGATTAACAACTGAATACAATGTATTGGAGTTATAGGCTGCTTATTTATAGCAGTTATTTTTTCAAAGAGGATATCGAGCAAACAAAATTATTAAATTACATTATTTATGTGTTTGGTACTGATAGAATTACTACGTTTGTATTAATTTTGTCTAAGAGATATCAGTCTTCTAACAAATATCAATTTAGACAAAGCTCTTTTGGTACAGCTTTTCCACTACTGATTTCTATGAATGCAATTGGTATTAAAAATAATATTTAATAATTGGAGATAGCAATGCAAAACAAATATCTTATAAGTGTTCTTGCAGAAAAAAATATGTTTACTTATAAAAGAACACAGAATAGTAAATTAATTGTTGAAAATGAAAAGAGAAACTTAATGGAGTTTATAGAAATTATAGAAACACTTTTGATCAAGAGTGTAAATTTTGAAAGTATATAGATGAAGGTTCCAATATCATTATTAAACATTTAGACAGACAAATTTAGGATAGTAATAGATTTGCTTGCAATTTGAAAGGTGTAGTCTATTAACCCAGGTGCAATTCATGTACTAGTTTTTGTGTGGGGAAAACTATTAAAAGGAATTTACAAACAGTTGCAAGCTACTAAAATAAAGATTATAGTAATGTTTAGCAAACCATGTTAGTGCATGCACAGTTTAAAAAAAATGATTGTTTGTTTAGATTATGTATTACTAGAGCTACTATGGGAAAATATAAATGCAATACGTGAAACTGAAGAAGCTACATAGCAAGTTCTTTTAGTTTCCAATAAGTTACTAAGGTTAAATTATTACATTAACATCAAATGCTTTTGGAAATTCAAAGCACTGATAACTAACAATAAAATGTTTTTAAGTAACACTTATAAAATTAAACTGTATTAGAAGTAAAAATTTATATTTTTTTATATTAATGAATTTGTTATAACAGGATGTGATTTCAGATTATGGCTATCACGTGATTCTTATAGAATATATTTAAGATTGACCATTTGATAAGGTGTTTGTTTTGATGAAGTCTTATTAAAAAGCTGCCTAAGACATTATATACATAAATATACAAATAAAAATAAAGATGATAATAATAATGCATTAATTATTCCAATGTATAAGATTTAAACTTCAGTATTCGTTTATTTTTACAGCTTGCAATTAGGTATTAAATCAGCTTGAAATCTAAATATCTATTTATATTCAGCACATTCTGTCACTATAATAATATCAGCACCTCCAGGTAAAATATTTAATTTTTGTACAGCTCTAAAAGTTAATATATGCTCACTATCAGTATCAATGATGTGCTTACATAATATATTCATGGTGACATTATTTGAATATCAGCAATATGGGCAAATTTTTTTGTTTAAACTGCCTATTACTTTTACATAGATAAAATCTTTGCATTTATCGCAAGTAGCCAAACAAATATGTGCTCAGTTGTACAAGAAGCAAAGCATTTAAAATATATTTTTACCAGTGGTTGGATGTATAACATACATAATAAAAACATATCACTGCTATTAATATACTTTAACAACTGGCAATTATAACAAGGGACAGAGTGCACAGTCTAAACACTGCTAGGTAAAATGAAATTCATTTCTTTAAGCACAACTGCTGTTTTAAATTCTATGTTTAAACTGAAACAGGGGAATATCACTAACAAAAGATTCCAGCTGTGGAACTGAATGTAGTATGGACTAATTTCTCTTTGCAATATTATTTACTTGTGTAAATCTTCTATTATACTTTGCTCTATATTTAATACAACAAACACTGTCAATGTTAATAAGTTGAGAACATCTATCTATACTGTGTTCTTCAGGAAAATATGTCTAGCTATTGAATGTTTCTCAGAGACCACTTGCACTTTATTATTTAATAACATTTCAGAGTTATAACCTCTTGCCATAATATAAAGGGACATTTGATCAATTTGCTATGAACATACAGCACCATCAGTATTTAGCATTCTAGCTCTTAAGAACTGACTTCTAGCAGTCCCTTTAAAAACAGACTTAGGATGCATACTAGATTTTTGAAGATATGTATTCTTTTTGATATGTTTAAAATAAATTTTAGTATTAATCTGTCTACCACAGACACAAAGTTGAATGTCTAAAAATATAATTTCAACATCAGAAAAAATCAATTTAAAGGTTAGAAAAGTAGTGGTATGATCTAGGTGACTAACAAAATTATATAATAATTCTGTATTACCAGACCATATTAGAAACATATCATCCACAAAATGCTTACAAAATATTTTAAAAGAAGAATAGAGACCAGCAACTAAAAATTGATCTTCACATTGAGATATAGAAATATTAACATATGTTCATACTATAGGGGTGCCTATTGCTGCACCCTTCCTTGTGAAAAGTAAACTGACAAAGTGTTACTAAACATAATTCAGTAAATCTGTCTCAGCATAACCATTCACATAATTTGATAAAAATCATTGCTATACAAAATTAAAACTTTTACATAATTTAAATATGATTTTAAAGCAGATTCCAAATACATAAAAATAGGTTTGGTCACCAATCCTTTACTAGAGACAATGGGATGCACAGGAGGTTTAAAAGAATCCTTATGTATTTGGAAGTCCATGCAGAATTAGTATAATTGGATAAGTCACATACATATATTTATAATTAGCTAGAGTATTATTGTTTAGTTGAACCTCATAAATTCTTTACCTAAAAATATTCTTATTAATATCTAGTTCATTTATAATATCTAAATGATTTAAGTATCTGCCATAACTGATGCATAATCTTTCTTATTCATACAACTTTGTGGAGATACTTAACCTGGAAAGTATAAAATTAGACTGATCTTTCAAAAATTTTGTTACAGCATGTCATCAAAATTATACTCAGAATTACAAACTAAATTTATATAATATTGATTATCTATATAAGAATACATAAAAAGATAGACCAGTATGAACTTTCCATTTTTATTAGCTACATCTATAATCAAAATTAATATTTTCCACAAATGTTTTCTTTATTATGTCCACCTTATGCAACACTCCAACTTTTTAATTCAAACACTGTTAAGATTTCTTATAATAAGCTTATAACTGCCAAACATTGCAGCTGTCTGAGCATTCCTAATTTGTGTATATATATATATATATATATATATATATATATATATATATATAACCTTATTATAAATTCTAGTAGATAATTTAAAAATCTTAAACATAATATACAGAATGATCGGTTCTGTCCATCACGTATACATTTATAGGTTTAGTGTATACGTACATATAGCTGTAACTCATTTTGTAAAGCATGACCTTAAATCTCTCTCAAAATTCAAAACCTATTTTATAACATAGTGACAATATTTCAAAGGGTTATGAAAATGTTAAAGTTGGGTGATATCTATACTCTTTTTCCACCAACTAGTAAACCTCAATGTTCTCTTTAGTAAAAATGCTTGACATATCTGGTTTTCCTCTCATTAGTAAGAAATCAGTCTGATATGTATTAATTTATTTGTGCATAAATTAGAATCAGTTAAACTGTTTAGACTGGTCATTAAACTATTTCCATGATACCTACACACACTGAGCCAAATCTGCATTAACACATATTTATCAAAACAGAGGGCATGCCCAGAAAATTGCTAACAAGATTTCATAATCACAATTACATACAACAAAGCATTTCTAAATCAAGTACCTAAAACTTAATTATCTGTCTTTCTTTGGAATGTTGGTATACTTATGGCTTAATGCTGAAGAAGCAAAGACCAAGTGAAGAAAAATAAGTAAACAGTGACAATACCTCACCAAACCAAAAGGCAAGAAGGCACAAAGAAGTTGCAAAATAAAAGAACTTTATAATTTGAGATGATGTCTGTAGTTTCATCCAGTCATAAAGTAGAGTGTACTATCTAAATTTCAGATTGATTTTATTCATTTGTCTGATGAAGTTTACATTTGTTAAACGGAAGTGCTCATGTGTTTATTTTATTATTTTTACAAATAAATTGGCTACTTATGGCTTAAATTTCTAAAGGTCCTTATGTTGCATGTAGGAATAATGCACAGTAGCTATTTGCATGTTACTTCCATCCATAATGGACCAATAAGGGGCCCATTCACTCATCTATGTTCTCTTGAATAGGGATAGGGATGTAGTTTGTCATACATGGAGAGAAAAAGGAGTCCAAAGAAGTCATGTTCTGTGGGAAACACAGCTATCTCTTCAGATTCCCGCACCTGTGTCTAACAGTGTTTCACTAACCGCTGCTGTGCAGTGAATGGCATCACAAAAGAAATAGTTTTAAGCAAAGAAATTCAAAAACAAGCCAATTAACCCTCTAAGACAACACATTCTTAGGTTCTTTATGTAATCAGCAGTTAGAAAGGGTACAAGTTCCATGCTACTCCATCTAGAGCATAAACCAAAGCTATCCAACGTCAAGGCAAAGAAAGTGTAAATTCCAAACAAATGAGCAATGGGAACATAGACAGTCCAGTTTTGAACCCTTTGATAGAAGAAATGACTCAGACAATGTAGTTTAACACATAAAAATTAAATATTTTAAATACAAATGTCAGTATAAAAAAAATAGTTGAAAAGTAAAACAAGTGCAGTAAAACAAATACAATTACTTATCTCAAGTCAATGAATATAACATCCTATTTCTCACAAAGCCCTACATGTTGCAGGGCATGTAACAGTGACAATGTGGCTATATTAATATTTTTTGGTATTGTAATTACACCCAGTGAATTTGCATCAATGTATACACAGAAATCAGAACTATATACAACTTAATTGATATTACTTATTGGGAGTTTCCTGTTCTCTTTACCCAAGCCCCTCCCAACAGCAGCAACTAAGAACATTAATATATTTGTCTGTGTTTGTTAAACTTTATATAACTGAAAATTAGCTTGGCAAGAGTGACAAAAATGGCTTTACTGTTATTTAATGTCATACAAAGTCATTGGATGTTCAAGTTAAAATCAGGTTGAGCTGATACAGTCCTGACAAATTCAGTGGAAATCCTTACTTGATCACTCTTGCTTTTATGTTCCATGACTACAATTTATAAAATTCTCTCTCTTTTAGATTTCTTAGATTTATTATACAGAGAACGTATGGTGTTTAAATATGACTGCATTCCTAGTTCCTTGATTTATGTTGGGTGTGTGTTTTGGAGAGGTTTTCTCTTTTCACTTTCTTCTATATATTTTACTTATAGAATTTCCATTATCTATTTACTTGTATAATTTCTTATTTTGAAACATCTTTGTAAATAGTTGTTTTACCAGTAGTAGTAGTGTATTCAGGAGTTAGTTCTTTCCTGTTTATATGTTGCCCTTTCGTCTACGTTCTGACCTGTATCATTCAATAAATAAAAAGTGCTTTGGAAAACAAATCAAGTAGAATATGAGGCAGAAAACAAAACACTTTGAATAAATTGTATTTCTTGACACTAAAACTGCTACATCTCATGAAACACAGGGGGATAATACTACACTGAGACTTGAACGTCACTGACATTAATAGGATTTTTTTGCGGATCTGCAGGCCAGCAGGATTACATTCACAACATACTGAAGTAACTTAAAAAGTTCAGTTCACAGTAGACACTAAAAAGCAGTTATTAAATGAACTTGTAAAGAGAAGCTGGACAGTGAAAATACAACACTCTTATTTCTATCCACAGCTAGTCCTGTGACATGCCTTTCTTTTTAATTGACATTTAAGAGACTAAGTTCATGACATCGCTTTTAAAGGTGCCTCTAGGGATCTTTATGGTGCATTGCTTTTAGAATCCCAGCAGCCTGGTAATGAAAACTTAAAAGTCAAGACGGTGTAAACAAGTTTTAAACCAAGTACTAAACAATAAAAGCTTGGTGAATCACACATTTAGCTACTTTATCCATCCAGTGCCATCTCCAGCATGAAAAATGCATTACTGCTACTGAATGTTGCACAAATTTGAATTTTTTTTTCGCAATGCAATCTGAAATATACTTTTAACTGTGAGACAAAGACTGTCCCACATATTTTACTAATGAGAGATAAAAAAACTGTCAGACTATACTTAATTAACTGTATCTTGAGTCCTATTTCCTGTAAAACTCATTAAAAAAAATTGGAGTAAACATAACAATTTCAGCATTGTCCTCATGATACAAATACAGAACTGTGCACATGTGATTTGCGATGGCAAAGTTCCAGCAGACTTCACTACAGTTCTCTTAAGCAGTATTCATATGTCAATTATTTGTTTTGACTTTATTTTCAATTGCTCAGTTAAAAGGCTGTAACATGTATGAGCTTTGATACTGATGCTTATCCTCACCTCCATCAAATAAACAAACAAACAAAAAACTATATGAGTCTATGTGAAAACATTGAAAGCTTACAATATCAAAGATCAAATCGATTAGATGAAAGTATCGAAGCCTCACATCAGTGAATGACTGGAATCCATGCCCAGAGTAAGTAACCTGTTGGCCAACAAGGTGGACTTTGTCCTTTTACCAGCTGTAGTGCTATTGTGGAGTGGATATATTTAATTGGGGGGGTGAAGGCATAGCTCCTCCCACCTAGGTTGGTTGGCGATGGTACGGATTCTTTGTCATTAGTTGTGGTATAAGTGGTTACTTATCCTGGGAATGGATTTGCCGATCCCGCTGTTCGCTAAAGTGAGGTTTCAGTATTGTAGGCTTCTAATGCTTTGAAGAAGGCCCAGAGATATAGATATGAAGTAAAGAGAGAGATAGATAGATAGATAGATAGATAGATAGATAGATAGATAGATAGATAGATAGATAGATAGACAGATATAGTGGATTCAGATAAGATCAAATGTGTGTCATCATCATCATCAACAACCCTCTTTTCTCCCTTTTTCAATATGACATTGGGGTGTTGTATAAAACTATTGCCATCTCTCTCTATATAATGAGACTCTCCTACCTTCTTTGACACTCATGCCTGATTGTCACAGGTCATCTCTCACAAAATCTATCCACCTCGCTGGATGCCCTTGTTTCCTCTTGCCTTCTTATCTTGCCTTTTCCCTGTCTGCCCCAAATTTCCTTCATCAGATTGTCTTCACCTTTTCTGCACATGTCCTCAAACCACTGTAATCTGTTTTCCTTGGCCTTTTCTGCAATTTGTGCTACTTTGGCTTCTTTTATATCCTCATTTCTTCATCTGTCCCACAGTGGCCATCCTACCTCCATTTTCAGGCACTTCATCTCCATTAACAATAGTTCCTTAACTGCTCTGTCTTTACTGCCCAGGTTCTGTAGCATACAGTAGTACTGGTTGCATCACTGTTTTGTACACCTTACTTTTCAGTTTCTTTGACATTTTGTCTGTCATACACTACACCTGACACTCTACACCATTTGACTTCATCCTCTCTGATTCTAGTTTTGGCCTCCTCATTCAGTCTACCTTTCTTCAAATCCGCCACTTCCACATACTTGTTAACCTGTTCCACTATTTTCCATTTTATCTCCATTCTCACCTTCTTCTGATTTACTCCATTTGGCAACAATATAACTGTCTTATCTGTACTCATTTTCATCACGTGCCTTTAGATCTGCATTCCATTCCCCTATTCTTTGAAGTTCTTGCTCAGAGTCTGCCTATAATATCACGTCTGCTTACAGCAGCTTTGTTGATCTGGCCCATCTGACCTCTGTGCTAATGTAGTCCATCACTAGTATGAACACTAGTGGGCTCAGAGTTAAACCCTGATGCACAACCTCTGCCACTCAGATCCCCTCTGTGAAACTAAACACTGTATGTACTCAAGTTATTGGGTACTTGTAAATAGCTTGCAGTAATTCTCCCATTGTTTCTGGGCCTTCACACCACTACAGGACTGCCCAAATCAGCTTTCCTGAAACCTTTTAATATACTTTGTCCAATTCTAGGAATGCCCAGTTGGACTCTTTCCTCATTTGTAGCCTCTTCTCAATACATATCACACTGCAAACATTGGGTTATTTGTGCTGCATCCTGATAAGAATACAAACTGTTCATTTCCCTTCTTGCTTTCTTTTCTTCTGATTATTTATTTATCAATCACTATCTCCAGAATGTTCATGCAGTGTGACAAAAGCTTTTTATACCTCTAGACTGTAGGCACTTGAAAAAGTCCATTTTGTTCTTGACTGCTGGCACTAGTATGCATATTCTGCAGTCATGTGGGATATGCCTTTTTCTCCTTACTGCTACAATTATCCTCAGGAGCCATCTCTCCCCTATCTCACCTAACATCTTTATCATATCTGCTGTGGCCTCATGCTGCTTTCCCTGACTTCATTTTCCTTAGTGCTGTTAGTTCTAGTGATGGGCTCTTCATTTCTTTCATCACACGCTGTGTAGAGGGCAGTACAACTTCTGTGGAGTTTTCGTCATTCAGAAGTGGCTGGAAGTACTCCTTCCATCTGCCTTTGATGTCCTCTGGACAAATGAGCAGGATGTTGCTGGCATCCCTTAAGAATGGTGTCTATTTTCTTTATCTTTCTGTCTTTGCCTTGCAACCTGGTATAGATTCTTTGAGCCATATACTGAGTCACTTTCCAGAAGATGGTAAAGTCCCTCTGATTCATTGTTTCTACTGCAACTCCTCGCGTAGCTTCTATGTTAGCTAGCCAATATTCCTTCCTAAAATGGTCCATCTTTTCCAACTTCTACTTTCACTTCCCAAACTTATGTATTTCTTCACCAACTTTCCTTATGTACCTTATTTCCATACCTGACTTGGTCGCATATCTGTTCTGTAGTCTGTAGAGCTTCCCATCTGCCTCTCCTATACTCAGCTCACCTCTGCACACAAACTCATTCTCCAGCCATCCCTCTTGTCCCTCCCTCTCCACTACCTTTAAAATGCACCACACACAAAGACTACTCAAATCTACCAATCAAAACCTAATAGAAGTTTACAGACCCCTTCGCCCCCCCCCAGGACAATACCTCCTGTCCTTTTCCCTAGCATGCCTATGGAACTCCCTCCCTCCCTCCATTCGTACCATCACTAGCCTCCCATCCTTTGAAAAATCACTCCACTCACATCTAACATCCACATGGGAATGCTCCTGCTCCCACCCCTCATAACCTCTTCCCCACTTCCTACAGTCTTCCATCTCTTAAATTCCAGATAGCAAATTCATATTTGCATCTAGTAAACAACTTCTTATTTGTATCTAGCAAATTCTAAGCCTACTACATCTAACTACTTATTTTTAATCCAACTAGAGCAATGTTCTCCTTCTAAAAAACAAAACAAAACAAAAAAAAAATATTTTTGATTGTAACCTCAGTATTTTTTGTTCTGTCTTATAACCAGAAATTGTTAAAATGTAAATCACTGTAATCTTTGTGTAATCTGTGTTTGGAGCTTTTCTCCCCAGGACTCCATTGAAAATGTTTTTTTTTGGCCCAGTGGACTATCCTGGTTAACCAACTGCAAATAAATAAATAAAAAAATAGTCCTCACCATGCTGTTTTGAGGTGCTGCTATTGTTCTTCAATGCCAACTATTTTGTCTTCTTCTTGAAGTGCTAGAGCTCTGAGTAATTCATTGAACTGTTTGTGTTTTCTCTTCAGTCAAGTTCCAGGTATTCAGCCTAGTCTCCGTTTGTTGACCATAGAGCCTTCTCTGACCACTGTTTCCTGTAGATTGGGCAACCAGTGGTTTATGCTGTTTGCTGACTTTTCACTGAAGAAGACTTTGTGATTGTTGATTCTACCCCTCTACTCTTTTCTCACTAGAAGGGAGTCTACCTGAGTTGATTGTTGGCCACTCTTGTATGTAATCTTGTGACCATCTCTCTTGCTGAAAGCTGTGTTGGCCACCTTCTAGCCATTTTCCAGACAGAAGTCTAAAATAGCCTGTCCTTCTTTACTCCTATTGTGTCACGCACGTGGACCCAGGCAGTCCTCATATCCTGTTTTGTCTGTCCCGATATGTACATTCAGATCACCTATTATCAGCACCAATTCATGTTGTCCTATTTATCTTGTGGGAATTCCAACTGCTATCTGAATGTACTTTTTTCTTCATTGTCACATCCCCCGCTGTGGGGTGTAGGCTGGGATTATGACTACTGCCCTATTATTGGGCTGGAGTCTGATTGTAATGAGTCAATCATTAATTTTGATGACATTGATCACTGTCTTCTGAAACCTTCTCCTGAACACAATTCCAACACCATTTTTAGCCTGAGTAGCAGACTCTAGATTCCAGGCCAAGTAGTTTTTCTGCACTGTCCTTCCATCTTATCTCCTGGATACATAGTATGTGCAGCCTCCTCCTTACCATCATGCCATGCACATCCAGACCCTATGCTGTTAGTGAACATACACTGAGTGTATCAATTCTTAGTTTGTATTTGGCAGGTTTATTGTTTTTATGTATAGCTTTCGCTCAACAGAGCTATCTCAGGAAACCTAAGCTGGGCAACTGGACACCGTCCGGCCAATAGCTTACTGACCTAGGACTGCTGGACTTTATGGTGGACACACTGGCCAATAGGGGCACATACACCCCTCCCACTGTTAGCATGGGTTCCTGGCATGGGTCACAGTAAGCCAGGTCCTCAACCTACTTATCACCGACAAATACCCATACCCATTTGGTAACATTGGTCAACATGACCAGATCACTTAGTACCATATTTTTACAGGGTGAGTGTCTAACCCTGCCACAGTATACAGTATGTGTTCTCCTATCTTGAGGATACTGTGTAGAACAGTATATTTTCAAAGCAGTTGGTCTATACAACTCTTCCCCCTATGGGGCACCATCTAGAGTCTGGGCTGCTGCACGTAGCTCCATTCTTTGATGAGTGTGAGATGGAAATAGTCAGCATGTTTTTGTGAGGTGGGAAAACCCCACACAGACACCGGCACAGCATGCAGCCTCCAAACTGGCATTGGCCAGAGGTCAGTATCAAACTTTGTACCTTGTGCATGGGAGGCAAAAACTGTAACCATTATTCCAATCGTTCTCATCAAATGTAAGTAAGGTTGATTTAACAGATGGTCAACCAGTATGCAAGACTGCACAATTCCCATGGTTGGGGAATATTCCCCTTGTCCACTATTTTGCAATCTTAGAGTTAGTCTACATAATTAACAGAAGATGCATGCTAAGGGAAGTTACGGCGTATTTCTGTAATCCTTTGCAAATGCACGCCAGCATTTAAAAAAAGCACAAAAAATAAATATATGAAATAAATAGAAAAAGGACTCAATACACCCTCAGAATACTTTTCATTTTGTTTTAATCATGATGGTGAACTTTTTATCTTAATTGATCATTACTTGACGCTTATCTTGCAGATTGCTACTCAGAATGACCACGATACAGATCAGTGAATTTTGCAAAACAGTATTTATGCAAGTGGAAGTGTTCCTGTTCACAAACAGTCTGAAAATACTAAAACCTGAAGAGATGGAGGAGTCACTACGGAGACTCGTTCAGTGTTAAACAATGTCAGACAGTCAAGAAGAGGGCAAGACATGTGGTTAGGGGGTTTCTATGCAGACAAAAAATGCTGACATGCAAGTTGGCTGTCTGCCTCTCGACTGTCATTCTCAGGTTAGGAGTGGGAGTGGACCAGCCACAGAATCAGAAAGCCAGGACAAGCAACATGCAAATTGGAATGTAGGAGCAGTGCACTAATCTGTAATTTATATCAGAGCGTCATGGCCAAATTAGGATAACTGAGAACCTTTGCAATGTTCTGACCACGCATAGGGAGTATTTCAGAAAAAAAAAACTCTTCTCAGATGTTACAAGAGTCTGCTTTCCAGGGGCATTGTGACCTTATGTTATATATTCTGCTAGTAATTACTTACTAAATGAATTCCCAAACAAGTAATAGTTAGCTCCAGTCATCTTACGTTTGAGGTCTTGTTCACAGCCAATTAGGATATAGAAAGACAGTGAGATTAACTGATGCTAAACTCCGAGTTGGAAGGGCCAGATTACTTGCTGCTAATCCAGAGAAGATTCCTATTATGAATAAACATTGCTATTTACTAGTACAGCACAGAATCTTGAGATGGTTACCAATTTAGGCATTTCATCTAGCTCATCTGAGACATTCATTTCTTTTAAGGTCAAAATCATCAGTAATGATGAAAGGAAAGTCAGCATGATACTGGAGATAATATACATGGAGATGGGGGGAAGGGGTGGGATGTGAAGATGAACACTGTGTATTTGTCAATATTAAAACCAGACATTCACACACACCTTATGCCTTGATGTATACAAAGCACATGATTTTAGAATTCCTTATTACTTTTAAGAATTAATGTTATAGTCAGTGTTAAGTAATGTTTACTTCTATCTTTATTTTATGTTTCAACATAATTCTCTTGATGGAATTACTATGAATCTGTGCAGGTATGGTAATGAGGGAGGATTATGGAGAAACCCAAAGGTGGAGATGAAAGAAGGAAGATATATATGGGTAACTGAGTGGAAATTAGAGGTGTTTCAAACAGAAATGCAGGAGAAACATGGGGTGGAAGCAGGGCCGCAACATTAGAGATGGCCTTAAATTCAGATTAGAACTCTGCCATCCACTCAGACCGAACCTTAACTGAAGCAGAGAGCTGCTTTTTACTTGGCTAAGGGAAAGAGTGAAAGTACATTTTTGTTACGGAAAACAGAACGTATAAAGATAATGAGAAGGTAGGATAATCTGTCTTGACTACAATATAGGATCTTTGATGGGTTTGTTCACTTTTTAACAAGCGTTATATCAATTAACGATAACTGACGGCACATGCAGTTTGGAGACTGTTGCATGCTTATAATGGCTATGCCATAAACTTTCAGAGGTTCAAAAGGAGAAGAGGTAAATGGGCAGAGGGCAGAAATGCTCACTGGTCAGTGAGGTATTTGAAAATGAGCAGTTTGGATGGATTTCCAGCTAAATTTTAAAATGCTTTGTGGTGGAAGACTGGTATGGACAAAGATGATCTTTAGCAAGACCTTGGAATGGCATGATGTAACAAATATATGGAAGGAGGCAGCAGATATAGTTCTACACAACGTCCTAAAGATGAAGGGGGCATGGAAGATGTGGCCAACTACCTTACCTTACCTGTCTTAAGTGCAAAGATGAAGTTCTAGGCAAAGATTCTGGTACAGCTGAATCTTTTTACAGACATTAAAATGATTTTTTAAATGGACGTTTTCAGCCAGTCTATGGCATTAGCTCTTGCATGTTTTATAGTGTACCAAACAGTGGAATAAAGCAAGCAGAGCAGTTCTGTTGGATATGTTCAATATGGTGAAGATGGAAATAATATTTTGGAAAATGGAGGCAGCAGAACCACATTAGAGACATTAATGGAGCATAATGACTTTGCAAGTCCCAAAATTAAAATGTAATAAATGGGTGGATCTCAAGGACAGTTATAGTGGAGGGAAGCACTAGGCAGATTTTCTTTCTATTCACATTTATTTCTTATTAAGATATAAATGTTTGATCTGTGGTTCATAAGGATAGTAGATACAAATCTGAGAGCTGTTTCCTAATGCTGGAAGAAGTAAAGGGTTCACTGCCTGAAGAATTTAAATTGTTCAAGGTTTGAGATGTTTCATGCCTTGGTTTTTATCCAATGATTTTAACAGATAACTCCTTGAAAGAGCTAAACGCTGTAATGTAAGGGTTCTTTTAGTTATCTGATGCCATATCACCATTGATGAACATTTTTCAAACAAAGGAGGAGATATGAAGGACAAACTGACAGGCAGCAGTCAACAGGATATTGGGGAATTTAGAAAATGTATTAGGTAACAGCCAAACTTCATGAAAGTTTTAAAACATGATGAGAGGAAGTCTAAGATGACATTTTGATTTATTTGGAAGAAACATTTTGGTCTCATATGGGTATGGAAACAAATCAGAAGTAGACAAAAATCAGAAGCAACTGAGTGTGCCAAATACAAAAAATAAAAATAATATAATGATAAGGATCAGATGAGAAAGAAAGAAAATGTAAAAACCTGAAAATATAGCAGTAAGTACAGAGCTCTTCTGGCACAGGCTTATGTTGAACAAACATTGGCGCAGGAATTGTTAAGCAGAAGTCAATTGAAACAAAAAAAAAAGATTAATAATAGTGACTCAGGATAGTGGACTAAATAGATACTGGTTTAAAACATCTACTGAAAAGCTGGGAGAGAGAGACAAATGAAGGTTCTGTAAGAAGGAACTGGAAACATTTGCACATCCTGTAGCTGGGGGAGATACCTGGTAAAGCAACTATATATTGAAAAACACAATAATTTGGCAAGACTGTTGCATTGGGGATTGTGCGAACACTACAATGTAGAAGTGAAGAATCATTATAAACATGAACCACATAGCATTACAGAATGACGTGTATATCACATGGAATCACCCATTAGCAACAGTTCAAAAACAATAGACGTGAGAAATCCAGATGTAAAAGTCCATAAAAAACACAAAATTAGCTTTGATCATTAAAATTATTACACCTAGTGATTACAGTATCTTACTTACAGAGGCAAATTCAAAAAGGACTCAAGTAAGAAGTTGTTTGGTTGGGGGGATAGGAGCAAAGAATGAGGAAGATGGGGCTGTGTTGGAAGTGTCAGTCAATGTATGATATCAGGTCATGTTTTGAAAATTCAAACCAGCAAGTAGCATCAATCTTCCTAGACATGTCAAAAGCATTCAACACTATTTCCCATCAGAAACTCCTTAGTACTTTTGTCTCACCAAACCTATCAAAGACTTCCCTCGCCTGGTTCCTAAGTTATCTTTCAGACAGACAACAAGCAGTACGATGGAAAATCCAAACTCTCACCACTTCTGCCTATCTCAGTCCGAGTCCCCCAAGGGTCCATACTAGGACCCCTTCTTTTCACCATCTTTTCCAATGATCTAGCCTCATCCACAACACATGCTAAAGTAGTTCAGTATGTGAACGATTCAACTCTAATCTGCTCAGGAGATACCTTACCAGACCTCCAAATAGTAGCCCAACAAGCTTTTAATGGTATAGAAACATATCTAAGTAAATCACAACTAAAGAGCAACCCCAAAACGATACAGTTAATGCTATTTACCAGGAGAAAACACTGACCAACCACACCTCCTTTCACCATTCTCTCAGCAAATAACAGTCATCCAACCAGTTGAGCATACAAAACTCCTTAGTGTGACAATCGACAACAAACTCAGATTTGACCAACACATAGCCATCACAATTAAGGAAGTTCACATCAAACTTGGCTCATTGTACAGAAGCAAGCCATTCCTCACTGACAATACCAGACTAGCCATATCCAGAGCCTTCCTCCTCTCTATGCTCCTATATGCTTCCCCCCCTCTTTACCAACTTAAAAACATCAGCCTTAGATTCCAAGATGGCTGCCGAGTAGATTGGTCCCTACTCTCTGAGCTCCTCACAGATATTTAACCTTTAGTGATTTTTATAACTTTATATCAAACTTTTTCCTCAGTTTTTTTTCAAAAAAACATTTTTTAAATCTTTTTCTACGTATTTGGATTATTATTGGCTTGGAATTTCTTATCCTGGGACTTATTTTACCTCAGAACAAATCTGATACTACATCTGTTGGGCCACCTGCTGCTTCAGGCTATTCCTGGATCCTGACATCCTGTCAAGTGCACTTCATTCCGGGTCATGGCTACAAAATCTGAGTCCATGGAGACTCAACCTACAAAGGCCAAATTTTCTTCAATGCTCTCTCCTGAAAAAGACTCCAGTTCAAAAAGATTAAGGACATCCAAACAATCTACTGAAACTTCCAAAGTAAGTAATAAAGACTTAATTGACTCAAACCTTCACTTAGAGGAATTAAAAGTAGCATTAAAACCTATCCAAAGTGCCATCCAAAACTTTTCAGAACAGTTTGCAGATTTTAGTAAAACTTTAAAACAAATAAATGACAGAATGGATATGATAGAAAATAGAAATACAGCTCTAGAGATAAAAACTGATACATTGGAAACTGTTCTTAAATCTAAAGATAAGATTATTTCTGATATACAAACTAAGCTGCTGGATTTGGAAGCCAGAAGTCGAAGAAATAATATCATTATCCGTGGCTTGCCAGAATCTTATGACAATAAAAATTTATTATCTGTGACTAAAGACATTTTTGAAACACTGTTAAACTGTGAAACATCCTCAAAACCTATAACTGTAGAGAGAGCACATAGAGCTTTATGTTCCAGACAAGATTCTTCTACACCAAGGATTATCTATACTAAACTACTAAACTTTCAAGACACTTTCCAAATACTGGAGACAGCGAAAAGTAAAAAACAATTTATATGGAAATCTCACAAACTGTCATTTTCTCAAGATCTTCCTTCTCAAATAAAATTAAACAGACAAAAACTTGCACCTTATTGTGCTGATTTGATAAAAAGAGGAATAAGATTTCGTATGTCTTATCCAAATACTTTGTCTTTTATAGTCAATGAAAAAAGATTTGTGTGTTCTGAACCAAAAGAAGCTAAAGACATTTTTGTTAAAACATTTAAAAAGCTACCAGACAATGTGTCATAATATGTCACTCTGAATGAATTTTAAATGTGATATATTACAGCCATATTTCATGTTTTAGAACACATATGTTGGTTATTATCTAACTTTATTTTTCCTTTTTCCCTAATATGGTAGACAGAATGGAGTTATACTTTTACTTGTGATTAACAAAGATTAATATACCTTAGATGCATATATTTTACAGTCATGTGAAATGTGGTCATGTTTTTTTTTTTATTTAAACTGCCATATAGCTATTTTTTCATTATTCATGAAGAAAATTCAGTTTCTTTTTAGTTTGCGTTAAAAAGATCCCCTTGCAGTAGTGCGATTGATGGAGGGAGAATTTTGCGCATCTCGAGACCTTCAGAAGAGAAAATCTTCTCCTGAAGCATCAGCTGAATCTGTATTGCAGCACGCACCTTCTAGGAAGGCTCCGAAGATGTGGGTGACGTCATCATTCACTGCGAGCAGCTGATAGCGCCACATATGTAGTGGTGTGTATCGTAAATAGACAGTAAGCGGCGAAAAAGTCTTTATTTCTATTTACACACTGATAGAAGTATGATAAATATGCAATGTGCATTTTTTACTTCAGTGGAGGTTATTTTCATTTCTTTTAAATGACTATCCATATTTCCCTTTTTAAGCCACCAATCCGAGTAAAGTTACTCAGTGTCAATTACGGGCATATGTTCATTCATTAAGACAGGTTAGTCCTATTGTTTACAACCACGCAAGAGTGGATTAACAAACATAAACACTTTAAAGTTATAGTAGTGTTAAATAATACATTTATACTTCACTGCTTGCTTGTTTGTTTAGTAATTTGACATATTTTAATAAATATATTGTGGGGAGAATGTGCATTCAAGTTATGCCTAAGAAACTATTTCACTCAGTTGAAAATTTAGATAGGTTTGAATCTGAGCTTGATGGCTATAATATATATGTTATGAATGACTTGATTGAATGTCTTAGATCTTGTTTATTTTGTTTTGGCTTGGCAAGGGATACACAGACGAGAATGTATTTCGGGTGTGAAATATTTAATATTCTGTTGCCATGTTACTTTTCATATTTTAAAAAGGGCAGTTTAACCTTATATAAAGTAGATTTATTGTCACTAATATTTTTAAAACAAATCTTTCAAAATATATAAATTTGCAACAGTTTTCAAGAGACTAGGTATTGTTCAGTGTTTTTCTGTGTGTCCATATTTTGTCACTAGATGGCGACATAGTACATGCATTATACAGTTAAATACTGTGAGATATTACTTATACCAGCAGTCTTGACAGTTAATTTTCATTCATATGGGTTTGAAGTATAAAATCTAAGTCTCATAGAGAAAATACTTGCCACATTAGAAGTAATTTTAAATGAATATACTTTAATTTCAAACATTTCTTGTATTAGATATTTTTTAAATGAATACTGACAAAGTCATTATAGTTAATTATATGAATATAGGTAGTTGTGTAATCTTGTTTTGTTTTACTCTATTTATAGTTATCTTTTTATATATAATTAAGATAGCTTATATATGATATATTTACAGATAGTTTCTCATAGGATTATTAATATAGACAGTAATGTGATTATATTAGTCTTTTAATAGTAACATATGTTATTTTAAATATGTTTGATTCTTATCATAAAGGTTCATTATACTGGTATGTTAAGTACTTGAAGAAATTCATTTATCACTATATAGTTTTTACCTAAAAATAGGAGCTTGTAGTTAATTATATTAAGTAGGGATTGAATATGTTGGACATCTTGAATTTAGTTTGTATTGTAAATAGGTTTAGTAATATATTACTGATTTTAATTTTTGTTAGGTTAACATTGAGTATTCTCTATACAAATTTCATACTTTTACAACCTAAAATTTCATCATTTAATATAGTTACATTCCATCTTCCTTTATCATTAGGTGTTTGGTGGGTAGGCACTAGGGTTAGGATAAAGGATATAAATAAATCTCAAAATACTTTTGACACTATTTTTCTTTTACAAGAGATTTTTATTAATGTGATGTCATTTTTAAATACTGTTCATTTAAAATCTGTTTTTTTTTAGCTTTTTCAAATGTACTGATTTAATTGTGGTTTGGACTCTAATCTGTGGTTTCTGGGCAGTATCAATAATAATGATAAGCTTAGAATATGACAATTGACTTAATACTAGATTCTTGGAACGTTAGAGGTATTCAAGACAAAGCAAAAAAGTCATTATTGTTCCATTTGATTTTCAAGTCACAAGCCAATATTTGTTTTATTCAGGAATCCCATATTCCTCGTCTTGATTGGGATAAAGAGAGTAACAAAAAATGGATTAGGAAGATTATAGCTTCAGGGGATTCATCGAATTCCAGAGGAGTTGCAATAATTATTAAGCAAAAATATTTGGGGAACATTATAGATGAGAAATTTGATAATGATGGTAGATGGTGTTTATTTACTACTTCCATTAATGGTCTTGATAAACCTCTTTTAGTTTTAAACTTATATGGCCCATGTAACTCACAACATTTGTTTATTTTAAAGATTCATAAAATTCTCACATCATATAAAGACCACTATATTATAATAGGTGGGGATTGGAATGCAGTAATAAACCCAGAAATTGATCGTTCTCGCTCTGTTGTCTCCGACAACTATCAATCAACTATGAACCTTAATGATTTGATGGAAGATTATAGTTTAATGGACCCAATACATACTGTTAAATTCCCAAATAGAAGTGATACTTATACATACTACTCTAAATGTTACCATTCATGGTCCAGATTGGATTTTTTTCTAATTTCTGATTCTATTTCAAAATATATTTTAGATTTTAATATTGAACCTAGATTCTTTTCTGATCACTCAAGAATTTTGCTAAATCTAAACATAAATAATAATACTAAAAATAAATGCAATATGAACAAATGGTCTTTAAATAACAATTTATTACAAAATGAAGAAATTTGTAAACAATGTTCTGAAATTTTACATGAAATGGAGGCCAATTTGGAAACATCAGATATCCCTTATGACATACAATGGGCAGCTTGTAAAACAAGATTAAGAGGTTTATTTATCAGTAAAGCAACCTATTTTAAAAAAACTTTACTCTAAGAAAGAGGAGTCTTTAAAATCTAGAATTCTATCCCTGGAAAAACAACTTAGAACAAAATATGATTATTCTATAGAAAAACAAATTCTTGAAGATCAAAAAGATTTAATTTTACTGCATCAACATAATCTATCTTTAGCTGAACAAAAACTACTAGCTTTATACTCAGAATGGGCTCAGGTTCCCTCTAAACTACTAGCTAGAATTATTAAAATTAACGTTAATAGACCTAAAATAGCATCTTTGTCTTATAACAATAGATTATATAACACAGATGAAGAAATTATTCAACTCTTTACTACTCTTTTTACTGATCTATATTCAAATTCTCCTAATGCTGGTAATGAGAACAATATAGAAACCTTCCTAGATTCTCTGCAATTTCCTAAACTAAATGATAGCCAACAAAGTTTACTTTCAGCACCTATATCCTTACAAGAAATCTCAGATTCAATTGACAATCTTAAATCAGCTAAATCTCCTGGCCGGACGGATTCACTCCGGAATTCTTCAAAACCTTTAAAATGGTAATTCTTCCCTTTCTTTTCAAGGTGTATAACTATATAAGACTTAATAACATCTCAGATATTCATTGGAATACCTCTAAAACTATCCTAATTTTGAAAAGTAATAAAGAAAAATCTGACCCAGCTAACTATAGACCCATTTCTTTAATAAATGTAGACATTAAGATTCTATCATCTATCTTAGCTAATAGATTGAAAAAATTTTACCCTCAATTATCTCTAAAGATCAATCTGGTTTCATGTCTCGCAGACATGCTTGGGACAACACATTGTCCTTAGAGTCTATCATTCACCTTATTAAAAAAGACGCAAACCCATTATATGCACTGATCATGGACGCATCAAATGCTTTTGACAGAGTTTCTTGGAATTTTCTTTTTCAGACCATGTCTTGTTTTAATATTCCTTCATTCTTCTTAAATTTCATTAAAATATTATACAAAGACATGTATACTAGACTCTACATTAATGGTCTTTTTTCATCTCCTATAAAGATCACTAGAGGAACAAGACAAGGATGTCCACTATCTCCTTTTCTCTTTAATATTTATTTAGAACCTTTATTGTTATATATTATTCAAAATACTTTTCACAATGTCCCTAGAATACTTAATACCAAAATTTATTTCTCAGCCTTTGCTGATGACCTAATAATTTACTTTCAAACTCCTATTTCTGACTATAGAAAAATAACTAACTCTATTAATTACGTCTCTTCAGTTTCAAATTATCTTTTAAACTCTTCCAAAACCTATATATTTCCTTTAAATCATTTGGTACATAATACATGTCTGTTTTTGGACCATCAGTTCCAGTTTACCTATAATATAAAATATTTAGGTATCAACTTAGAGCACAATAACAAATCATCTTCTCAAAATAATATATATAAAATTTGGAATTTGTTGTTATCTGATATAAACAGATGGCAGCTTCTAAATCTTTCGCTTTTATCAAAAGCTGCAATAATTAAAATGAATATTTTGCCTAAATTCCTTTATCAATTTATGTCATCCGATCAGATAATTCCGAAATCTTTCTTTGACTATGTAAATAAGGCATTGGCTAAATTTTTATGGTTGCCCAAATCTGTCAGAATTTCATATTCCAGACTATCAGTTTCTAAGGACAAAGGAGGACTGGGTCTTCCCAACTTGTATCTCTATTATCTGATAGTTTCATCCAACAAACTCTTCACCATATCTAATTTCAAAAATATTACTCATATAAATCACTCTTTATGGATAGAAATATGGTATAAATACATCATTTCAAAAAATATAAATCCAGTTGCTCTTCCCTTTATCTCTTTGGACAACAGTTGTACCAAAAATGTATCCATCTTTATTAAGCAAAAAATTAATGCCTTTCAATCTTTACTAAAAATGTGCAATTTAGACAAGATCTCTCATTATATACAACCGATTCATCTAAACCCAAATATAATGATTGATAATAAACCTTTTGACTTAACAAAATATCCTCTTATAAAAAATCTAAAAATTGGAGACATCTTGAAACATCTTGACCATCCTTTACCTGTTTGGCGTGAGTCACTGAAAGTTAATTGGAACTATTCACCTATTCTTCATCAATTAAGACAAATAATCAAAAGTAAGTTTTTATGTATAGACCCAACAGAACTTCAAATGAATAATCTCAACACAATTATCAAAATGATATCTTCATCAGATAAAATGCTCTCAAATTCCTACAAGTTGATAAAAAGCTTAACGATAGTAAACAAATGTCTTTTATCTAATACATGGATGAATTATAATTCTAAGATTTCTGAGTCTCAAAAACTTTTGGCTATCAGACATACAAAGGAATTTATCCCTTTCAAAAAACTATTATATACGCAATTAATGATTTATAATGATGCCTATTACACCCCTTATAAATTAAATAAATTCAATCCAAACAAATCTTCATCATGCTCTTGTTGCTATCATCCCCAAGCTGATATACTTCATATTCTGTGGTATTGTCATTTTTCTCATAGATTATGGACTTCTCTGAAAGTCAGACTACAAAGAATGGGATACCATAAATCTACGCTGTCCTGGGAATTTGCCATTCTACATATTCCTTTAACTCATCTATCAAAATTAGACACTCATGTTATCATTTTTATTTGCTCTTTAATAAAACTTTACATTACACAAAATTGGCTTGATCGCACCAAACTGAATTGGATAACCTTTCAAAAAATGGTTTATTCATATATTGTTGCACAGGGGAACATAGTTAGAAGTCCAAATAAAAAGGCATTAAAGAAGCTGGTATTGGAAAAAGTGTTAAATATTATCAATAGTTAATGTCATCACATTGAGTATTGTTTCATGATGGTATTTTTCTTACAGTGTTTTTTTTTTTTTCCTTTCTTTTTATCTGTTCAGGATACCTAACTTGTATATAGTGTATATATTTAGTAATGTTTTATTATTATTGTTATATGTAAACTCTCCTGAATGATTGTCTTTTAGTTATGAGTTGAAATATTCCTATTCAATTCTACTTACATGTACAAAACTCTTAAATGTCTGTTTTATAAAATGAATAAAAATTTATTGGAAAAAAAAAAAAAAAAAAACATCAGCCTTAACCAAACTGGAAACTTGCTACAACAAAATAGCCCACTTCACAGCCAAGCTTCCCCACCAAACCCACCATAGGATTGCTCTACATAAATTAAATTGGCTCGAGCTACCTAACCTTCTCCATCTGTCCCAACTTAAATTCACACACAATATCATCTTCCATTCTGACAGCTGCCCATCCCTCAAGGAGCTTGTTGTTCCCTACTCATGTCCACGAACTCTAAAATCTGCAGACAGAAACTTTCTCACTGTAAACAAAGCTGACAACACTCACAGTAAAGCCCTGTTCTCAAATCAAATAGCCAAATTATGGAACTCGCTACTGCACATCTTCCAAAACACACCTGAATCTACCAATTTCAAACTACTATTTGAACATCTATCCAAGATCTGGCATTGCTCCTGCACCAAACCTGACTGACAAGATATCTATAACTCTCTCAACACACTGTCCACTCCTTACCTCATTTTCTCCCTCTCCTCAGTGTTTATTATCACTAATATATATATATATATATATAAAGGTAATCTCATTTGTTCTGAACTATTATTTAATATATTCGTAGTACTAATTTTATTTTTCTCACAGTGATCTTCACTGAAATGCTTGTTTGTTTTTCTTTTGAACCTGTATCTACTAGAAAACTGTATTGTACTGTATTGTTGAGGCAATCTGTGTCTCACCTACAAGGCAATGTCAGACCCTGCCCTACTGGAGATGCTCACATATCCGTAAGTCTATCTCCTTGTGCATTACCCACTTGATAGGCCCAAATCTAATATGTGTCATCAACAAAACCTGCTGGAGAGACAGTTTTGTCTTTCAGAGGTTGCCCCATCTCTGGAATAGACTTCCCATACATGTCAAACAGAGTACCTCACTGACTCTCTTCAAACGCAAACTTAATGAGTGGATGCGAAACCACAAATTCGTCCCAAGGGTTCCACCTTTGTTCCTCATTGACAGGGATGACAGGTGCTGATTGAGGTTTGTTCTGTTTTTTTTTTTTTTTTTTTTTTTTTTGGGAGATAAATTCTTGGCTAGGCTTGTAAGGGTTCTAGGGCCATTAGCTTAGTAATTTCCTATGATCCTAAGAATACTGCTTTCTACAGACTAACTAGAGGCTGTGTATTCTCCATCTTACTGTATGTGCACCATTGTACTGATTATTGGATTTTGCCTATATTTCTGTGGAGCTTTTCTTCACAGGCTTCTGCTGTAAATGGCTTTTTGGCCCAGTCAGACTTTCCCCAGTAAACAAATGTAAATAAATAAATAAATATACAATTACACTCATTCATTCGTCCATTCATTCATTCATTTTGTGATACCTACTTTTATCCCATTCAGGACTGTAAGAGATGCCAGTTAAACCTGGAATGGGAGTAATCACTCAACTAAGCCAGGATGAGACATCTGTCTATCACGTGATGCGGTGCATACAAGGCAGATGCTCACATGCAGAATGCATTCACATAAAGGACATTTTTGAAGATCAACAACTGAATGTATCAGCATGTTTTTAGCATATGTAAAAACACCAAAGTCACTTGAAGCCCCTATAGACACAGGAAGGACATAAAGACTCCACTGAGAAGGAGCTCAGCGAGGAACTAAATCAGAGATGGAAGCACTATGATTGGACATTATTCAATGCATAACAGGAATAAGGCATTCTAAAGTTGAGGGTTGTGTATACAATAAGACACAAGGCGTATGTGCTGGTACTAATATTCCCTAATACTCAAAGCTGTTGTGGATGTCTACCCATCTGTACTGTGTGCATGCCTGACTGCCTTACTGCATTTGTACAATCAGCATTTATATTTTTTCAATATAAATTTTACATTTAGTGATTTATGTAAAATAATAGTATATTCTGTAGTGTGTCTTAATGTTTGGTGTGCAAGGTTATAACTTTTCAACTTTGTAGTATTTTTACATGTACAAAAGGGCCTTACAGAAACAGATGCTTGGTGCCAGAGCCATGGGCTCAAACTCAATGCCAAGAAATGTATAGTTATCCCCTTTGGGAAAAAACATGTACCTGTGAATTACTGCATAGGTGGCAGTACACTAAACACCGAAAGTCTGATAAGAGACTTAGTGACACAGGTGGACAGTGATCTCACCTTCGATAACCACATCGCCATAACAGTCAGGAAATCCTTCTATGTGGCACACCATCACTAAGGGATTTTTATCCAGAAAAAAGGAGGTCATTGTCCCACTGTGCTCATCCCTCATTAGACCCATTATAGAATGCAATGCCCTGTTTGGTATGTACCTCTCAAGACATATGCAACAACTGGAAAGGCCACAGAAATACCTCACTAAAAAATCACAGGCCTAAAGCAGATGCCCTATGCTAACCTTCTAAAAAAACTCCAGCTATACTCTGTCAAATATACTCAGAGGCGATATTTGCTTAACATACAAGGCCATGTCAAAGCCAGAGCTGTTGGACATGCTACACTTAATGAAATCCCAATCCCTCAGAGACACACACTCCAGGGATCTAAACCTTGCAATCACAATGAAGTAAAACATGCTGGAGGGATAGGTTCCTGTCCCAGAAACTACCCAGACTCTGGAATAGACTGCCCATACATGTCAAGCAGAGTGCCTCTTTGGCTCTCTTCAAAAGGAACCTTGATGATTGGATGGGAGAAAGGAAATTCATCCCATGGATCACGTCAGTCACCCTGCTAGACAGGGGTCCAGGGAAGAAAATACTGTGGGAAGAAATAGCCAGGGAATTGTTATGGCTAGGCTTGTATAGGCCCTAGGGCTGATAGCCTAGTACCAACCTATGAACCTGCCGCAGTGCCAGAACTGTGAAACTTGGAAAACTAGACAATAAACTGCATGGAAATTAGAAAAAACTCATTTGCTTATGCTATCACATCCGGGACAGCTGATGCGCCAAAATTGGATACCCAGGGTGCTGGTGAGAAGTGGGCTGTTAGAAAAATATGCATTTAAATATATGTGAAATGCTAGTTTAAAAGCAAAGTAGTATGTAATGCATTTTATTCTATTAATGATATAACAAAAAGGCTGAATTCATGTGTAATTGCAAGTAGTTTTGAAACTGCAGTGTGGCTTGTAGCAAGTTGACCTCTGACCCTGGCAGCTGCCAGCTCAGCAAGTTTTAATGTTTATGCTTTTCACAAGTGATTATCTGCTGGGTCAGGAAATTAAATATGTGAAATAATGAAATCTTCTGCTCTTTCCTGCTGGGATGATTTGTCCTTGTGTATGTGTTACTAAGATAACATGCAGCTGTTGGCAAAGTGTTACAGGAAACAAAGAAGTGTATTAA
This sequence comes from Protopterus annectens, assembly GCF_019279795.1. NCBI lineage: Eukaryota > Metazoa > Chordata > Ceratodontiformes > Protopteridae > Protopterus > Protopterus annectens. The sequence goes on from NC_056751.1 coordinate 499,303,936, forward strand.
AAGACTGAATCTGCTATTGTATTCGGACTAGTTTGAAGCCTTGAAGAAGTAACTTTACAGAAAGACATTATGTCTGACCAGGTGGATAGCAAGGCCGTATTGTTACCAGAGGAAAACTTTTTAAAATATATAGCATCAGCATAAATCAATGAATAGAACATTGTAAGCTAAAGTGATGTAGATGCCCTGTGACATACCACGTCAGTAAGGTGGGCACAGCTTGAATGTAAAGACTATATAAAATTGTATACTTCCTGTTTCATGTCAGACAAAATTCTGTACTTGTACGTTTTGTGCCTCCTGGTGTGCACTAGTAAACTTTTAAACCTGAACCTCCTGTGTATTGAACTCTTGATTTTATTTAACAGTTTGGTCCTTCTTAGCCGGAAATCCCTCAGACAGCTGCAGATCAGAGTCTACCGGTGGTCGAATACTGCGCAGGAGAAGTTACCGAAACGGTTCTTCTTGGTTGAAAAGACCTCCGACTGAATTGTCGTTTAAAGAGGCTGGCCACTTTCTGATCTCTGGCCGAAGAGCAGATCCTGGACGGCTAAATACTGGATGCTCAGGTAGGAACATTTTGCCTTTTTTCTGTTTTAGATCAGGGACTATGTTACAGTAAATATTATTGTCAAGATTTGTTATGCAGATCAGGGACAAAAGGAATTACTGTATATTTGGTCATAGATCAGGGTAACAGAATAAGGTAGGCAGTTATTCTAGATAAACTGTGAAAAGGAACTGAAAACTTGATATCACGTGATAAGAAGGGTTACGTAACATTTTTCTTTTACCATGGGAAATCAGTGCACTAAAACATTGTGAGATCCGCCCCTAACCGAAGACGCAAAATACATGCAATCACAACGTTCTGATAATGTTAGGTATTATACGAAATGGGTTAACAAATATGAATTTGATGGTAAATTAGATAAAACTTCGCTGGTTAAACTCCTTAAGCAACTTAAATCCGATGCGGGAGGTCAGGCAAAAAAGCAACGCCAATTAGGCATTCCTCAGGCACACAGGTGGATTGAGGAAGCAAATCGTAGAGAACAGAAGATTAAAAATTCAAAAACATATCGTAGAGAACAGAAGATTAAAAATTCAAAAACATTATTCTTAGACAAAGAAGATAATAACTTAGTAATAGCAACAGAGGGACAAAGAAGATAATAACTTAGTAATAGCAACAGCTCCTCCTCCTCCCTTGCCCCCTCCTTTACCCTTTTCAGGATATGAAGCGAGTGGACAGGCTGGTCCACCTCCGCGTTATCCTGAAGTCTCAGCGAGACCACAACCATTTGTTAGAGATCCTATTGAAACTAGGTCCCAAGCACGTAAAATACGTGGGGACGTAGAATCATATCAAATAGAGAGAAACCTACAGGATGTGAGTGAGGAAGAAATATGTCCACTTATAGAGGTCCCAAATCCTGAGGCAGGACAGGCAGGGCAAGACCCAACACTCTTGGTATATAGACCATGGACACCGGAGGATATCCAAAAAGCTACTGAGGGAATCCCCAATCCGAAAGTTAATTTTACAACATTTTTAGAAGATTTACAAGGCATGAGACTGAGTTACCACTTGAATGGGGAAGAAGTAGAAAAAGTAGTAAGACAAATTATAGGTCCAGATTGGCACATGATTTGTGGCACCTGGAATCCTCGTAATGCAGAGCTTAAACCACTCCCACATAGTGATGCAGAATTAGACAACAGAGTGAAAGGTCTTACAGACAGAATCTCTGAGAAATGGAAACCTAGAGCAGACTGGACTTGAATTAATCAATGCATACAACAGGAAAATGAGAAAATGGATGGGTACTATGCTAGATTAAAAAGCCTCAAGTAAAATACCAACGACTCTTTGGTCGACAGGCAAGTCAGATGTAGGACTTATTCGAACAGCAGGACCAGTTACAATTACACCAAAGTCGGCATTTAGGCCACAGAAAAGACAATACCCCTTGAGAAAAGATGCAGAAATAGGAATCAAACCTATAACAGCAGCATTACTCAAAGAAGGAGTACTGGTAGAATCTCCTGATTCACCATGTAATACACCCCTATTCCCTGTTAAAAAAGCAAATGGGGAATGGCGGATGGTTCAAGATTTACAAGCTGTGAACAATGCAGTGATACCCAGAGCACCCACGGTGCCAGAGCCACATACTTTGTTAAACGATTTAAAACCGCAACAAAAATATTTCTCTGTGGTAGATATCAGTTATGCTTTCTTTTTGATACCTATACATCCTGATACTCAATATTAGTTTGCATTTACATTTCAGGGTAAAAGGTATACTTATACTCGACTACCACAAGGATATTGTGAGAGCCCAACAATATTTGCACAAGAAATGGCTAGCAACCTGGCAGGGTTTACCCCACCAGGAGGTAGTCAAATTCTACTTTACGTAGATGACATCTTGCTAGCAGCCCCCACCCAGCAGCAATGCAGGGAGGATACTGTAGCGTTATTGAAATTCTTTGCAACACAAGGACACAAAGTAAATAAAAGTAAGTTACAACTTTGGAAAAAACAAGTTAGATACCTAGGATATGTGATATCCAAAGAAGGTAGGATATTAGACGAGGATAGAAAAACAGCAATTTTGCAAGCACCCAAACCAGCAACCAAGAAGGAAATGATGTCCTTCTTGGGGACAACTAATTTCTGTCGGAGTTGGATACCAAATTATGCTTTGGAATCTGCTCCACTGACTGACTTGATATATAAGACACCAATGGCAGCACAAGATATTTTACAATGGACACCCAAGGCAGAAACGGCTTTCTGCAGGTTGAAGCAGTTGATAGCTTCTTCATTAGTTTTAGGACTTCCAAATTATCACAAATGGTTCTTCCAGACCGTAGATTGCAAGCAAGCATATATGACGTCAGTACTGATGCAACAACATGGGGATGAGCAATGCCCCATAGCCTATTATTCATCACAGTTAGACCGAGTGGCACGATCTTTGCCTCACAGTGTACAAGCGGTAGTTGCAGCTGCAATGGCAGTACAGGCTTCGGCCTCAGTGGTGTTGTTCCACCCTCTCACATTGAGAGTGCCTCATGCAGTCGCAATAATTTTACTGCAAGAAAAAGTAACATATCTTTCTCCTGCTTGACATCTTTCATGTATGACTATACTGCTGAGCCAAATTCATATGACAATTAAACGATGTACAACATTAAATCCATCAACATTACTTCCAACCCCTGCAGATGGCACACCGCACAGCTGCCTGCAAGAGATTGAACAGTTAACCTTGCCTAGAAAAGATCTCACAGATATGCCCTTGGATAATGCCGAGGTGACATATTACGTTGACGGCTCATGCAGAAGGGGCCCTACAGGAAAGAATCTAGTGGGGGTATGCAGTAGTTACAGACACTGAAATTTTAGAAGCCCAATCCTTACCATATAACTTATCTGCACAAGCAGCAGAATTGCTAGCTTTGACACGGGCATGTACTTTAGCAAAAGACAAATGTGTAAACATATATACTGATAGTCAGTATGCTTTCTCTACAGTACATGTATTTGCACAACAATGGAAAAATAGGGGAATGATAACATCTAGTGGAAAACCAATTAATCATGCGCAATTTATTTTGGAATTATTAGAATCTATTCAGTTACCTTCCAAAGTAGCTATTTGCAAATGTATAGCTCATACAAAACAACAGGATAGAATTTCAAAAGGCAATGCAAGAGCTGATGTAGCTGCAAAGCAAGCGGCCTCAGACTCAGAAACTTTACTTTTGAATGAGGAATTACAACCCTCTGAGATTTTAGATTTAGACATGTTAAAAACAATGTAGATGCTTACTACAAAAGCAGAAAAACAAAAATGGGAAAAACAAGGCGCAATTCTTGAAAATGGACTGTACATTTCCAAAGAGAAAAAAACAATATTGCCGTCTAATTTATTTAGATATGCAGCTTTGTTGAGCCATGGGCAGTGCCATGTCCCAACAGGGGGGATGGTACAGTTAGTAAACCGAATATTCCAAACATATGGATTCACAAACTATACAAAAAAGTTTTGTGCAGCTTGTCATACTTGTAACAAGCATCATGCACAAGGGGCATTTAAACCTAAGCAAGGAAGTTTTCCTATACCACCGTATCCGTTCCATACTATTTGTATGAATTTTATAGAATTAAATAAGTGTGAAGGGAAAAAATATTGTTTAGTCATTGTAGATATGTTTTCTAAATGGGTAGAAGCTTGTCCAACTAAAAATCCGGATGCAGCAACAGTGGCAAAAGCCCTGATAAAAGAAGTGATCCCTAGGTTTGGCATTCCGGAAAGGATTTATAGTGACAATGGCACACATTTCGTCAATCAGACAATTCAGCAACTTGGAAGATTTTTTGGAATCTCCTTGAAAAACCATTGTGCCTACCACCCACAGTCAGCAGGACTGGTGGAAAGGTACAATGGAACTCTTAAAAGTAAACTTAGGATGTTAGTTGAAGAGACCCAAAAGAATTGGATACATTGTCTGCCTTTAGCACTGCTGAGTATGAGAATGGTTCCAAATGTGAAGGGTTTGACTCCCTTTGAAATGGTTTTTGGGAGAGCATATTATGTGCCTCAGTGGAAAGCTCTCATACCCACAGAACAAGAGGCTGATAGTTCATTAGCTAGTTATATGAGGAAACTGTTAACAAATAGGAACAGACCAGACCGGTGGAAGCAGTTTTGGATCCCGGAACGTGGGTGTGGCTAAAAGTGACAAAGAGAAAGAATTGGGCGAGTCCAAAGTGGGAAGGGCTGTATCAGGTACTGTTGGCAATGCCTACTGCAGTCAGAGTGGCTGAGAGGACGTCCTGGGTTCATGTGACACACTGCAAACCGGAAAAGAACTTTCAACTTGATAAAAACTTTGTGACTGATATACAACAAGGGCAAAATGGCCAAGAACAAAGTGAATAGAAATTTAGACCAACCCCAGAGATGTTGCATAATCATTTTGTTGAGTATACATTTATTGACTATAATTGTGACAATTTTCCTCTTGTTGTGGTTTTTCCTTCACTCAGCCACACAAGTGAAAGTGGGAAGGCGTGATGAAACGTCTATAGACTGGTATCCAAATTTTAACACATACCTAGCTATGAAGCGTGTATATGCAGAAACTATGAACATTTCGAATTGCTGGGTTTGTACAGCTATACCAACAGCATATGGAGGACTGATAATGTCCGCTGTCCCTTTGGGGATAAATGAGACTTAGGAGAATTTACTTTTTGATACAGGAACTGTGAGATCACAGGACAAAATAGCTTTATTTTTACCTCTCACACAAAAGGGAATTGTATGTTTTTACAAAAATGACACTCTCCAGGTGGGCTGGAGAAAATGTAATATAACAATATCTTATCGGTGTTATATTAAGACTAGTAATGGCAATATTCTTTGCAATACTAATTATGACTCATATTTGAACTCACTGAAAACAGCCATGAATGAAATTCACAAGAATCCTGTTTTATTTAAAGAATTGTCAGTTATAGACCAGAAAATGTTTCATGCAGGGTTAATGCGTATTAGTACTAAAGTAGAAAACTGTTATTTTATTTATGGGAAAAAGGCATATAAATGGCTACCTGAGAATTGGTCCGGCAGTTGTTTTTTGGGTTATCTGGTTCCGGCAATAAGACATACTGCAGAATTTCCTTTGGGAAAGATACAAAACGTAAGAGAAGCAGCTCGGAAACCTGGAGGTCCAGTCGAGAAACCTGTAAATCCAGTAGGATGTCTCAAAGCTGGCTGGAAAGACCATAATAACGTAAAGGACAAAAGCAAATTGACTCATATGGACTTGAGTGACCGTGCTATATCTTGGGCAGGAATATTCCCAGCATATGGAGCAGTCAAATCGATCTGGGAGCTGAGAAAGCTGTCAAAACTTCTCGAAGTAATGAGCAATGCAACTTTCTCTGCCCTAGAACTGGTGACTAATGAACTGAATGCAATGAGAACTGTTGTGCTACAAAATCGAATGGCTCTTGACTTCACCCTAGCAGCGAGAGGTGGTACGTGTGTGCTTATCAAAAAAGAATGCTGTGCATACATACCAGACAATAGGCATGAAATTAACAAACACCTAGAGGTAATTCAGCAAGTATCAGCCATGACTGAACCAGGCCCAAACCCACTGACGGACTTTTTCCAGAATCTATTCGGGGGGTGGGGTTCCATCCTAATGAATATTCTGATTGCTATTTGTGTGGGTATACTCCTAATAGGAGCATGTGTTTGTTGTGAAATTCCCTGCATGAAAAGATTAATCAAAGATTTTATTGATGTATCTGTTACTAAAACTTTGTACCAAGATATCGAGATTGAAAAGTTGATCTCAGATGAAACTTTTTCTGAAGTATAGATCAAATGACTCACCTAGCTAAAAATCCTTAGTGGAAGAAGTTAGGAGACGAAATGACATTATGCATACTTCAAAATAGAATAAAAAGAATTAATAGGAGGGAAAATGTTAGAAAAATATGCATTTAAATATATGTGAAATGCTAGTTTAAAAACAAAGTAGTATGTAATGCATTTTATTCTATTAATGATATAACAAAAAGGCTGAATTCATGTGTAATTGCAAGTAGTTTTGAAACTGCAGTGTGGCTTGTAGCAAGTTGACCTCTGACCCTGGCAGCTAACGGCTCAGCAAGTTTAAATGTTTATGCTTTTCACAAGTGATTATCTGCTGGGTCAGGAAATTAAATATGTGAAATAATGAAATCGTCTGCTCTTTCCTGCTGGGATGATTTGGCCTTGTGTATGTGTTACTAAGATAACATGCAGCTCTTGGGAAAGTGTTACAGGAAACAAAGAAGTGTATTAAAAGACTGAATCTACTATTGTATTTGGACTAGTTTGAATCCTTGAAGAAGTAACTTTACAGAAAGACATTATGTCTGACCAGGTGGATAGCAAGGTCGTATTGTTACCAGAGGAAAACTTTTTTAAAATATATAGCATCAGCATAAATCAATGAATAGAACATTGTAAGCTAGAGTGATGTAGATGCCCTGTGACATACCACGTCAGTAAGGTGGGCACAGCTTGAATGTAAAGACTATATAAAATTGTATATTTCCTGTTTCATGTCAGACAGAATTCTGTACTTGTACGTTTTTTGCCTCCTGGTGTACACTAGTAAACTTTTAAACCTGAACCTCCTGTGTATTGAACTCTTGATTTTATTTAACATGGGCTACTGGCCGAAGCAAATTCATTACACTGAAGTTGGAAACCCGCATCTCTGTGTGGAATGTTCAAAGCAGCCAGCATGTTGGTCAAAAGGAAATCACTGCCAAGGAACTCATGAAATGCAAAATCTCAATCACTGCAGTGTTGGAATTACAACTCAATGGATCTGGAAAGTTGACTGTTCAAACACCTACAGACAATGAAACAATGATGCTGTACTTCTCTGGCAGTGACAAGTATTAGGCTGGTGTCACGTTTATAGTGGATAGCTGGGCTGAATCAAGGAAAATCACTTTCCAACCAATAACGGACCATCTGGCAGTGTTCACTGGCAATGGTACCATCAAGCCCCGCATTCTGTCCATCTTTGCACCAACTGAGATGTGTCTAGACTAAGACAAGGATAACTTCTACAACTATCTCCATTACATGCTGGATTCTATCCCATGGACCAAGAAGATTATCTTAGTGTGAGACTTCAATGCCCACATCAATGAGGACAGATCCAGTTAGGAAGGAACGATGGGTAGATTTGGCCATGGGAACATGAATGACAATGGCCTACAATGTCTGTCCTTTGCTACATCAAATAATTTCATTGCGGAAAATAGCCATTTCCAGCATCCCTGCAAACAGTATTCACATGGTGAAACCCATCCGGTGAGTACATGGCCATATTAGACTACTTCCTGGTCAACTCCTGCTTCTGATCATCACTCAAGGATATCAGTGCTATACAAGGACCTAACTGTGGCTCTGATCATTACTTCATTCATCCAATGGTGCAGCTTTGCTTACAGCATGCAAAACATAAATCAGCTCCACCAGCCAGTTTGGACTGGAAGCAACTGATGGCCCCACGCACAAATAGAAATTGCAGATTGCACTGTCAAACCGGTTCACAGCTTTGGCCAAAATGGAGGATGTGGATGAGGCAGAAAAGCAAATATCAAACTCCATCATGGAATGTGTGAAAATGCTATGCTCATCCATCTGCATCTGAAAGCAGGCATGGATATTTGAAGAGTGCCTGGATCTTATAGCCCAACAGAAGCAGGTGAAGCTTGTCAACTATGAGCAACACTGGAAACTCAGTTGAGAAGTTCACCAGAGGCTGAAAGCAGAAAGGGAAGCATATTGGAGCCAGGTTGCAGCCGAACTTGAGGAGGTGGCATCCAGACATGAGTACCACACCCTGTGCAGCACCCTCAAATGACTGAGTGGGAATACCAAACTCACCAGTGACAACTTCAAAAAAACAGATGGGATATTCATGCCCTCACTTTGTGAATGCCTGAAATGTTGGAAGGAATTCTTTCATGAGCTTTACAACCATGACCCGCCTCATGCACCAATGCTTGATCCAACACCCATTGATCTCACTGAGGCCCCAATGACTGATGCAAAGCAAAACAGTCAAAAAGGTGAAATCAGCTATCAGAACATGAAAAAATGGCAAGGCACCAGGAGTAGATCAGGTCACTGCAGAAGCAATCAAGGCTGGAGGCGATATCCTGCTCCACCGACTCCACGCACTAACTGAGCTGCTATGGGCTACAGAACAGATTCCATCCACATGGAAGAAGGACATAATTGGACCCATCCACAAGAAGGGGGACAACAGGGAATGCAACTACCACCATGGAATTAGCCTGCTATACGTCATCAGCAAAGTCTTTATGAAGATCATACAATCCAGGCTGCAGAAACACTGCAAGCAAAGCAGTAGGTAAGAAGTGGGCATATTAAGACCAAAGAGAGGATGCTATGATCAAATCTTCACTATTCATCAGCTTATGGAGGAAAGAATCCCATGTGGACAATGTACAGTTATTGTATTTATCAATTTCAAGTATGCATTTGACTGTACCCACTAGCCTTTCTTGTGGAAGACATTGAAGAACAAGCACATGCTGAAGAAAATTATCTGACTCCTTCAAATAGGTTCATAGGTTGGTACTAGACTATCGGCCCTAGGACCTATACAAGCCTAGCTATAACAATTCCCTGGATATTTCTTCCTGCAATATTTACTTCCCTGGACCCCTGTCTAGCAGGGTGACTGACATGATCCCCAGGGTGAATTTCCTATCTCCCATCCAATCGTCAAGGTTCCTTTTGAAGAGCGCCAAGGAGGCACTCTGCTTGACATGTATGGGCAGTCTATTCCAGAATATGGGGAGTCTCTGGGTCAGGATGTCATACATTAGTTTACATTAGTTATATTAGTTCATCTAGCCACACTGTGCATTCAGAATGAACTGTCTGAAGAGCTTACCACCCATGATTGGGGTCTATCAAGGGGATGTGTTCTCTCCACTGCTGTTCAACATAGTGGTGGATGTCATCATGAGAACAGTATTTGAGGACAGGAACAGAGTCCAGTATAATGAAGCCCATTCTGTGAGTGACTTAATGTTCACAGATGACAGCACCATTTAAGTGCATAGCAGGATTAGACATGCCACTGCAGCATTTGCTTCACTCAAGTAGTGTCTATGGAAGAGGACAAACATTTCTATCACCACCATGATTCATCTTTTCCAGGCACTGATCTTGCCAATTATCCTTTATGGATTGAAAATATGGATCCTCCTCAAGCCACACCTGAACATGCTTGAGGTTTTCCAAATCTTGGGAATCTCACTTTGTGACTGCATTAGAAATGAGAGCATCCAGATGAAATGGGATCAGCAAGCAATGATCAGTGAACAGATCCAGAACAGGAGGCGCTGCTGGTTTGGACATGTGCAGGATTGTCACCTGCCACTTACCATAAAGACTATTATGTAGAGAGCTTCCCACAAACTGGAGAGTTCACATATCTGCACCTAAAAGGATGTGGGCTAAACAAGTTAAAGATGACCTGTAAAGCAAGTGACTTGATCTACAGGAGGCCAGAAACATTGCTGAACAGCATGGATAGGTGTCATGAAGGAAGTCCAGAATCCAGTGACACCCACAGCAGCATACCAAATACATGGTCAACCACCTCTACTGGCTGCCAGGTAGGGACAAAAGAAGAAGCCCAAATCAGTTTAAATGTCACCTCATAGTACTTTTTTGGCAATTGGGCTTTGTACTGATTTGAAAAAATTCAGCATTATAATTCAGATGGTGATGATCCATAAAGGTTATTTTCAAAATCTAAGCTCAAACTGTGATTTTTCTGCATAGTTGCTGGCTTTTGTTAAAAATAATGTTTGAAAAAGAAAATGTATGTCACCAATTTACTACTTATTGTGCAGGAGTTTAAATGTTTATGTACATAGATGTTTGGTATGAAATTCACAGAGTAGAAATTTTACAGGAAAATGGGTGTTTTGCAGCACAGTTTCATTTGTAAATGTCCTTTCTCAGCTGTTTTTTGCAAATCCCACTTTGGATCTACTAATTCAAAGTAATAATGTGGGTGAAAGTGGTCCAAAGAAATATTACAGAATTGAGCTTATAATGTTCTGTTCTTTGAGAGAAGCAATCAATTGCTGAAAATAATGTTTTAAAAAATATTTCGCCCTTTTTAACTAAATTCTGTACATAACTGTAACCTTTTTAACTATATAGAATTTTGATATGAACTGGTTATGAATTGTTTAGGGTAGTCAATTTAAGGACACTATCTGTTATATGCCACTGCAATATTTGAAAGCTTTCAAAAATTTTCTCTCAGCAAAAATCCTGACTTCAATGAAATATTAAAAAAAGGCTTTATACATTTTTCAGAGAGTATATCCAACATGATGTTAAGTGAGGTTGAAATATACTATGAAAGGTATTTAGCAACTTCTAATCTAAAAAAAAATAATCTTATTAAATCTGTGGAAAAATACAATGCACAGAGAATTGAGAAACCAATGATTTATAACACTGCCACAATAAGTAAATGTAGAGTCAGAACACCCAAATTACAGAAGGAAAAGGTTGGAAAAATGTGTGTTAGTATTGCAGCCCCTGGCAGGCCATTTCAGGGTATAACAATTAAAGAAATTATACTACCACCTAGAATGATGCAGAATGGTCAATGCAATCATTAGCTTGCTAGATTAAAAATGAATCTAACTTCACATCATACTATAACCTGGGACAATGTTCTGTGGAATCGTCACTTCATTTGATGACTTTAATTGCTTCAGCATTCAGAACTTAAAACATGTTTTTTCCTTGTCTAAGTGAATATCTGGAAAAGGTTAGTCAATCTGAATGGATTCATAGTATCTCACCTAAATCCAAATATAGCACATAAAAACCATGCATTTTGTGCCAAGTGAGTATGCAGATGTCTACTAGGAATTTCTGTATTAGCCATTATCATTATATAAGCACAATTATTCAAAACCAGTAGTGGATAATATTCTGCCATAAAAATAAAAGACAAAGCAGAATGATGGGTAGAAGCAATGCATAGTAGTCTAGTAAAATGTTGGTGTAACTAGTTTACAAAAAATGAATACAAATATATATGGCTACTTCTAAACATGGATATTTAGGAGTTGTAACATTCCATAGTCTTGTTAAACTATAATGTAAAAATGTTTCCAAATAAATGAGAGTAAAATACATGGATACTTCAAAATATAAAGTTTCCTGGCATCAAAAGACAACAGTTGTATGTATATTATTAATTACAACCTACTGTGGAAAATGAAAATTATTGTATGTGGTGATGAACAACAAACTGAGCTAAATAGGTTTTCTAAAATTCAAAACAGGTATACAACTGATGATCTTGAACCATACCGCCAGTTTCTGTGTCGTGGTAGTTAGGGTCTAGACCTTTATCCAGCAATCGGGCAACCTTCTCAGCTGAGCCATGTTGGACATAATCAAAGAATTTCTTTAGGCTGGCCTACAAAATGAAGGAGATATAATCTCAGTGTAAATGTATTACTTGTTAAACTGTTTTGGAGTATGTTTAGTGATGATATAAAATACATAACAACATTAATTAACTTCAGTGATACATAAGGCAACGAAATAGCTAGCTAACTAAACAAACACATCTGGTTTGAGTCTACTATTGCATCAACTCTCATTCATAACTATCACTTAATACTGACCATGTTTGTGACATAGCATTGAGTATTCTATACATGTGATGGGTTAAATGACATATAGTAAAAGCATTCTGAAAAACTGTTCTTCCAAAAGGAGTAACTTGAAAAATCAAAATATATCAGGTACTGTGCATAACAATTCACTTTCTCTGTAGGCAGTCCTCCTGGTTCCTAACTACAACAATCAGTCCAGTGAAAATAGTTATACGGAATAACTGTTCCAAATGTGCTAAGAGACCTTCGACAAATATAATTTTGGCATTAACCCTGTCAAAGGCATTCAGCTAAGCATTTCAACTAAAACAAAAGAGAAAGTTAAAGAACCATTATGCCTTACGGATTATAGCATACACCAGTTCGGTACAACCTGCTGATGATATTGTCTGGCTTTTATTCATATGACTATCACATTACAAATACTAATATATTCCTCCAAAATATATTTTTAGCCATTAAAATTGCCAGATGCATTTCAAAAGCACAGTTATTGTGGAAAATACAGAAACATTGAGGTATCTATGCATAATGCTTGATCCTAAACTTAAATTCTACATTCTATGGAATATCTATCAAGGTTAAAATTAATGACATTTTATTTTGGGTCACAAAGGTTTTCAACTCCTGGATGTCAAACCTAGATTAACTACTGGGAAACAAATTATACTGTATTATTATCACAGCAGCCTCAAATCAAAACTTTCACTTCATAAAAGGGAATACCAAACAAAGTCTGCCGCTTCTAATCTAGCAAGTAGCAAACATTCTCCTGGCTTCCTTCATTATAAACTTAATATTGACACGTTCTCCTTGTTTACTAAATAGGCTTATTATGAGAACGTTTCACTACTTTCTAAAATCGCTGTTACCCAACAAATTGTCTAGTCGTGCCCCCACGTAAACTTTTGTTTCCAATCACAGCTCCTCTATACTTACTCACACATCCAATCACAGCTCCTCTATACTTACTCACACATCCAATCACAGCTCCTCTATACTTACTCGCACATCCAATCACAGCTCCTCTATACTTACTCGCACATCCAATCACAGCTCCTCTATACTTGCTCACACATCCAATCACAGCTCCTCTATACTTACTCGCACATGAAAGAAAGCCCTTATTGCCCATTTTCTTTACTTTTCAGACTTTTTGTTGTCATTAGGATCAGAAAGTGACAAAGGAATAAAGTTATTAAAGTTGGGGTCTACTAATAAATATTACATACATGCCAATATCTCTGAACTGACAAAGAAATCTATGGATAAATATATTACGACTTTCATTTTATTTTCTGTTATAGCTATTTAGTCTTTTTTTTTATTGCTTCCTTCTTATAACTTCAGTAATAAAGTGTAAATATTGTATGCAGTTATTGTGAATAATACAATGAGTGGCAATTTACATTCAAAAACAAGCATGCTGATTGATTAACCCAACCAGTGTGCCCACTGTAAATGGAACAAATACCAACAGAAAAAAGTCTGGCTGCCGGGACTTGATTCTATTAATATGTGCTGTAACATTTTACTTTTCTTGACTGCAAAAGAAAGTATTAAATAAATAAATTAAATCTGAAATCCGGACAGTCCAGATATATGGTAGAGAGTGGATGGAGAAAATTCTAGGAAAATCACATACTTTATTCAAAACTTAAGAAACTTACCTGATTTTCCTTGTATTTTCCCTGTTCCATCTATGTCATACCTCCCAAGTGTCCCGATTTTACTTTATGGAAAAAAAAAGAAGCAATGGACAGCTTCTTTTTCTCCACTGCTTCCATTTCAAAGCAATCATGTACTGCTTAAGCGTTGGAACATAAACCCCATATGCATGTGCAGTAAATCAAGAAAGCCCCAGGATGCAAAAACAAAGCAGAAGAACACCACGGCACTGATATACAATGACATTATTTAAGAAAAGTAAGTCATTTTTTTTCTTAAATAATGTCATTGGGGTCTATATTATTAGTTTGAAATCACAATTGTCTGAACGCCAAAATATCGAACTGGGAAGTTCGAAATGTCAAAACAGAGAAGCCGCAAAACACCAAATTTTTTCCCAGGTTGGTGTGACAGAGCAAGATGTAAAGGACAGGAAGAAATGGAAACAGATGATCCACTGTGGCGACCCCTAATGGGAGCAGCCGAAAGAAAAAGGAAAAAGAAGATAATACTTTTGCCCTCACCTCTCCTGATTACTAGGCTTATGAATATATGTACGATTAATTAATTTATGTATGTATATATATATATATATATATATATATATATATATATATATATATATATAAAACATACACACATACACGTATTATGCATTTATATAGACACTCATGGAAGCAGTCTTACACACATCCACATGTATGATTCAACACAAATACATGCATGCATACTGGTTTCACATTCCCTGCCAAACTTACACTTAGACAAACCAGCTGCAGATAAGCCCACACACACATATGCACACTCATTCACCTCCATTACCATGGCTCAACTGCACTTATCCATACCATTGGTACTATAATAGGAATGAATCTGAGAACAAAGACTTTTGGTGGCATTCATTTTTTCTTCCATGTATAAAATTGTACTAAATTTATCTGTTTAGTAAATTGGGAAAAGCTGTGAAAACTTCCAGAGGAGAGCACTTGAATAATTGGCATAAGATCATTCCCCAGATGCCACATTAAAATGTAACCTTGCCCATAAGACCAGGGTCTGTGCTATGGCTACATATATTTGTCAACCTAATTACCTAATTATATTATAAGTGAAAACAAATGTAGGTAAATAGGAAAGAAAACATTAAAAAGGAAAGCCATTGCAGGAATGTTGTCTCTGAATGGAAATGCTTACTGAAATGAAGAAGCTATATGAGTTACTGCTTCAATATCATGATAAGCCATTGCAAATCCCAGGGATTACTGTCAAACATAAATATAATGCAGGTGTTAGTCCAATTAAAAATAATGAGAAATTGGCTTCTCAAAATCATAACACTTGCAAACAGGATTATTGCTTAAACATAAACAACAACAAAAAACATGCTGTCAAATCCAATTTGATATAAAGCACCAAGTGTTTATGTTTGCCAGAGCAAAAAAATGAAGTATTTTACCAGCCAAAGGAAACTTATCAGTTTGAAATGGCACCTTAAAGTTTTATGGTAGTTTAAAGTAGTTTCCTGACCAGTAAATGTAAATCCTTCCCCTGCAAGGCATTATAAGTCAAAATCTTTCCAGCCCAATATTACTAATAATTGAGTAAATGGAAGAATTACTTACAATGAGCTTTATTAGACTGTGGAAAGGAGTATGACTTTATATTCTTGTATTCCATGGTTGCCAATTTTACTAACATTATACTGTTAATTCTGATAAAAATCATGCAGTGAGCAAATGAGTTTATTTCATTTTTAGTTTTGAATATCCCAATATACACACAAAAGTTGATTTTGCAAAAAAAAATAAAAATACAATTAATGCAGCAGTAAATAAGTAAATAAGACAACAAATGAATAAAAACATTAATTTAAAATAAAAAGGCTAATTTTTGTTAATTTTAATATGCATTAGAGAATGGGCAACCTGTATATCACACCGTGATTGGAAAAAGTACAGTTGTGTACACTTAGGAACTGCTTCATCAAAGGATGTGAGAAGATGGGTTGTTCAAAGGAACAAAAAGCAGAAATCGCTGAGGCATGAATTTTGATTGAAGAAAAGGAAAGCCCACCATTAAGCAAGCCTGCCAGGTAATCAAGAATAAGGGGAAGAGATGGTTGAGAAGAGTTTTTCCCTCTAGCTTGCATCCAAATACAGAATCTTTTCCATTTATCTGCATAAGATTTCCTAGTGCTAGGCCTCCTGGCCTCATGAAGCACCTCAACCACCTGTTGAGATAGATTTATACTATGAGCCAGGCTGCCAAATGCAGAGTCTGAAGATGATGATGTAGAAATGTTCCCTCTTCCTGAACCAAGAGATCTGGTATCAGGGGAAGATGCCAAGGTTGAGACTGGGTGAGACTGCAAAGCAGAGAATACCAATGCTGTCTGGGCCAGTCTGGAGCTACGATAATGGCCCTTGGTTTTTAATCCCTTATCTTCAACAGCACTCTGGGAAGAAGAGGCAGAGGAGGGAAGGCATAAATTGAAAGCTGTATCCAGGGGAAGGACAGAGCATCCACTCTCCAGGCTTTGTCATGATGTTCCCTGGTGCAAAAGAATGGAAGAAGATGGTTGTTTGGAGATGAGAAGAGATCCACCTGGGGAGAACCCCAACGGTGTATGATGCAATAGAAGATGGCCTTGTGCAGTTGCCACTCGTGTTCCAGGAGAAAGAAGATGCTTGAAAGCCAGCAAGGCCTGCTGGACTGTTAGCAATTCTTTCAGATTTATGTGCAGGTGAATCTGTTGGTTGCTCCAAGTCCCCTGTATGCATCTGTCATCTAGATGTGCTCCCCAAGTGTAGTCCGAGGCATCTATTGTGAGAAACATTAAAATTTACCCTTACCTGGATGATTGCCTCATTCAAGCAAACTCTCCAGAACAACTTCTAAAGGATTTGGCCATCTTCTCGCCCAGTCTCAGCCTTGGCATCTTCCTCTGATACCAGATCTCTTGGTTCTGGAAGAGGGAATATTTCTACATCATCATCTTCAGACTCTGCTTGCAGGAGGTGGTTGAAAATGCAGACCTTTGGTCTGTGAACAAGCTGTCACCCACCAAAGAAACTCTGTCTGCAGACAGTGAATCAGAGGATGTATCAAGTCTAAATCCTGTGTGTGTTGACACCAAAGGTTCTTGAGGTATCATTGTATTTTCCTCATATGCAGTTTGGCATATGGAATCATCAGAAGTCATGAATCCCAGGAATTGCCTTGCAGAGAGCTGTGTCATGCTTCCCAAATCCTTGAAGTAAGTCGAAAGCTGCATTTGTTTCTCTTGAGGGAGGAATACCATCTGGGTGGCTGTATTCAAACTCGCTCCCAGAAATACAATCTTCCTTGTGGGTACCATTCTTGACTTCCTTTCATTGAGAGTGTAGCCCAAAGAGGTGAGAAGGTTCCTTACAAAATCCAAATCCTTTAGAAGTTGTTCTGGAGAGTTTACTTGAATGAGGCAATTGTCCAGGTAAGGGTACATTTGAATGTTTCTCTGCCTGCAAAAAGCAATGACCGGAGCCAGGCATTTTGTAAAAACTCTGGGAGGAGTAAATAAGCCAAAGGGCAGTGCAGAGAGTTGTTAGTTTTGCTTTCCAGCTCTGAAATGAAGGTACTGCCTGCAACTTTCCTGACTTGGTATGTGCAGATAAGCTTCTTTGAGATCCAAAGTCACCAGCCAGGAATCCTTGGCCAGCATTGGCAGCAACTGCTGAAGAGTGAGAATTTTGAATTTGGGAATCACCAGCAAAGTGTTCAGTATGGACAAGTCCAGAATGGAGCGCCAAATGCCCCCTTTTTTGGGAACCAGAAAAAGTCTTGAGTTGAAACCTTGGCCTATCTGAAGTACAGGAACTCACTCTATTGCTCTCAGGTTCAGCAAGAAAGAAATTTGCTTTTCTGTTTCTACCTTTTGATTTGGAGGAATAAATGTGCATCCTTGGTGAACAGGGAAAGTGTGAACAGAAAACTTGTAGCCCTGGTATACTATTTTGAGTACCCATTTGTCTGCAAAATTGGCCAACCTTCCCCACAAAGGCAACCCTGGGCCAGCAGGGGCAGGCAGGGGGAGGGTTGAGTCAAAGAGAATGCTTACTTTGGGAAGGTTGCTTAGAACTCCCATATTTTGAAGAGGAAGCATGCCATTGTTTAGTCTTATAAGGAGTAGAGGTCTGTCCCCTAGAAGACCTATAACCCCTAGACCTAGTGCGTCCCTGTTTACTGAGATCAGGAAAATTCCAGTTCTTAGAAGGGCAATGCCTACTAAAATGAGGAGGCTGAACTAGCAGAAAATTTTTAACAGTTTGCATAGATTTGGCTTTATCCTCCAATTTTTTCAACACCTCTTCTGCTTTGTTACCAAAAATATTGTCCTTATGCAAAGGTACATCCAGTAACTTCAATTTAACAGGCTCAGAAAGAGGCTGTTCCCTGAGCCAAGTATGCCTTCTGATAACAGATCCAGTGGCTGCTGCCCTGCAAAAAGCCTCCAAATTGTCAAAACCACAGTGTAAAGAATGTTTAGTCACAAGAGTGGCAGAATTCAATAAATCTTGCATGTCCTTACTCTCTGCCAGGGAAGGAACACTAGCAATTTTAGCTTTAATAGCCTCCAATGTATGCTGCTGAAACTTAAGCATATGAAAAAGATAATTAATAGACCTAATAGCAAGGGTGGCAGAGGTATAAACCTTTTATCCCCACCTGTCCAAGGCCCTAGATTCTCTATCAGAGGGATCAGGATTTTTTGCAACTGCAGCCTTAACACCTTTAGGGCCCTGAGAATTAGTTTCTGGATCAGCAGTAGGATTCTGAAAAAGAAACTGATGAGAATCAGGAACTCTATAACACCTGTCAGGTTCCTTGGGAGCAGGAGGAACAGAATTACGAGTCAAAGAATTCTCCATGACAACATCATCAACTACTTCCAACACCGGAGGGATAGCCAGGTGCTTATGCTTGTGGTAAATCTAAGAACTCCCTAATCCTTTTGTTAGACTGAGGATAGTCCTGATTTTCCCACGTAAAATGCTCTCTAAGAGTATTCAGAGTATCTCCAAAAGAAAAAACTTATGGATGGGAAGCAGAAGGGATAGGTTCTTCTGCATCAGAATCCTCAAAACCAGAATAAAGTTGAGAGTCTTCCTTTTCATCAGCAAAATTAGTGGAAACATCAGAACCTGAAGGAGACAAAACTTCAGGGGACAATTCTCTAGCCCTCCTCGAAGGAGGAGGTTGAGAGCCCTGGATAAGAGTCAAAAGATCAGTAGCCATTTTAATCATTTGTGATTGAAGATTCTGAGGGGAGGCCGGCACCTGCTTTTGAGTAAATTTGCGGTCGGAAGATCTGCTAGAAAATCGGAGGGACTTGTGAGGTCTAGCCACAGCGGTAGTCTGAACGGAGGCTGTGGGTCTGGGTCTGGTCTCAGGCCAAAGAAAAGAGGCCTCAGAAGCCAGAGCCTGCTTAGCAGCTCCGGACTTATCAAAGGTAGTGACTGGCAGAGGGTCAGAAGACAAAGTGGAAGCCTGCGCATGGAGGACTTCGAAAAGGTCTCAGCAGAGGCCTGCAGCTGAACATCCGCGGACTGCAGGGGCTGCAAAAGTGCCTCACTGAGAACCGCTGGGCTGATGACCAACTTAACTGGAACATTGTCAGCCAATCTGACCCTAGGCCTGTCGTGATCTTTATCCTTGCGCTTCTTAGGAACATCAGAAGTTGGGAGACCAGAAGACGCCATACCAATGAACCTAGGCCAAACTCCGAAATGCTTATATAAAATTTTAGTTCTATGGCATATGGTATGTGGATTAAAAGAAGCACAGAGATCACAATTAGGGACATCGTGCTCAAGGCCTAAGCAAGTGATGCAGTTGATACAGTAAGAATGAAAATCACGATGCGGAATCTGTTTTCCACAGGCAAGACAGTTATTAACGTTCTCTGACATTCATTAAAGCAAGAAAAGAGGGTCCCCAACAGGGTACTTAACTGAGGATGTCTTCAATTGAAGTAGTCAGAATACAAAAGAAGGTAATCAGCTGACTGGCACTCATGCAAATTGCTTCTGTTTTGGGCTCCGTGACAAGAAAGACTGAGGAAATGGCATTGGCTGCCTTCCTTTATACCTGACGTTGGGTTTACAACCAAAGGCAGCCAACGTCATATACCAAGGCTTTGGTTTTCTGGCCTACTGTGGGCTATCGGGAGTCGGATAACCCATTTTGTAAGGACTGCAACAGTGAAACATGATGAACATTGAATGTTCTCCAGCAGGGTGTTAAGCTACAGGTAATTCCCCCATTAAAATGAGTCTGCTGCTTCCCGGCAGCATATCAAGCTGATGGAGCTCAGAATGAAAAAAACCTCGCAGCCAACATTATTTTACATTTGTTAAGCAGTGTTTTTGCTGTTTAGCTAGTATAAAAAGAAAAAAGAAAAAGAAATTAAAAAGTGTACATGTGAGTGTGTGTGTGTATGTTTATGTCTGTGTGTAAGAGCGTATGCATTTATGAGAGTGACAGAGTGATTGTTCTATTATTTTACAAAAAAGCTCACACCAGGTGTAGTGCAGCAAGCAAAATTGTAGTCCAAATTCAAACACAACGCAGCAAGCAACAGTGATGCAGCAAGCAGAGATAAATCCAACTTTGAACTCCAAGTTTAATTCAAAATGTAAGTGCTTTTGTCCCTTATAACATTAATAAAGGAACTTCATTGGACAAAGTACTTTACATTCAGCTTCCTTTTAAGAGGTAAAACTTGTGACCTCACTTCCTCTCCTCCATTCATCAACAACTGTTGTTTGCTGCATTGTGTTTGAGTTTGGACTACAATTTTGCTTGCTGCACTACACCTAGTGTAAGCTTTTTTTGTGGATTTACTGATTTGCTGTCTTTATCTTCTCTTCTTTTATTTTACACTTGCTAAGCAGTGCTTTTGCTGTTTAGCCAGTATAAAAAAATAAAACAGAAAAAAAGTGTGTATGTGTAATTATGTTTGTCTACGTGTGAGAGTGAAAGTGTGCATAAAAGCAGAAGAGACTGAGTGCATATGTTTGTGTGTGTATGTGTGAGAGAGAGAGAGAGCAAGAGTGATTGAGCAGTCCTGGTGGTGGCAGCAGCAGCAGTTAAGAGGTTGGTGTGCCTCTCGAGCTCATAGCTCAAAATGTCTGGATAAGCTTAAAATAAATAGGGGACAAAGACTCAAAATAGGAATATGTTTTAAATGTTGTTGTTAACATTCATTTTCTGAAGCAGAGGAGTGTGTGTGTGTGTGTGTGTGTGTGTGTGCGTGTGCATGTGTGTGTGCGTGTGTGTGTGTGTGTGTGTGTGTGTGTGTGTGTGTGTGTGTGTGTGTGCTTGTGCATGTGTGTGTGTGTGTGTGTGTGTGTGTGTGTGTGTGTGTGTGTGTGTGTGTGTGTGTGTGCATGTGTGTGTGTGAGAGAGTGTGTGTGTGTGTGTGCGTGTGTGCGTGTGTGCGTGTGTGTGTGCGTGTGTGTGCGTGTGTGTGTGCGTGCGTGTGTGCGTGTGCGTGTGTGCGTGCGCGTGCGTGTGCGTGTGCGTGTGTGTGTGTGTGTGTGTGTGTGTGTGTGCGTGTGCGCGCACACGCGCATGTGAGTAAATGAGTGAGATCAACCACTGGCAGCAGCAGCAGTAAATAGGATTGCATACCTCTAGACCTTTCAGCTAAAGAAATCCAGAGAAAGCTTAAAATAAAGGGGGACGAAAGTTCAAAAATAGGAACATATTTTAATTATTGCTCTTATAAAACTTGCTTAAATAAAAGGATT
This sequence comes from Protopterus annectens, assembly GCF_019279795.1. Lineage (NCBI taxonomy): Eukaryota > Metazoa > Chordata > Ceratodontiformes > Protopteridae > Protopterus > Protopterus annectens. The sequence continues at coordinate 499,325,689 of NC_056751.1, forward strand.
TGTGTTAGCAAGAAATTTCTAAAGGAAATAAAAGAGTGAAACGCAAATGTGGGTCATTATTTAGTAACTTCAATCTGCAAAGGTGGCAACAAAGCAAAGGTTTGAGGAATAAGGGACGTAAAAATAAATTAAATACCTGGATATTTTTTTAAAGTGTTATATTTTGGATGTAAAATGGTTCCTCCAACACGATTAATATATTCTACAGCAAGTTTGAAATATTAGGCAGAGGAACTATTTTGCATCAAATATATAAAAAACAATACAGTAATAAAAAAAATTAATAAGTAAAACAATTTTACATTTTACAGCCAGCCCATCTGTACGTGCAATAATGCCCTCCTGCTGTGGCATCGGGCCTCCAAACACACCTGGGCGGGCATTATTTCCATAGTAACACACACACACTGTGGGGCATTATTGCTTGCATAAATCATAGGTAATACATCAATTTCCCTCATATTATACAAAAAAGTACTCTCTGTATCTATTGCACATATTTTTTTTCACCACTTTCTTGAATAATGTTTAATTTATATATTTTGCATAGTCAGGGAGGTTGTATTTCAATGTTATGAAATATTACTAACAGGAGTTTTATGACATAAAAGTTGAAGGTAAGGTCAAAATGTGGGGCAGGAAGTAATCATTTCAACTTTAGAACCATAACTAGACAAAATGTGGGGCAGGAAGTAATTATATCAAGTCTAGAACTATAACTATCTAGTAAATAATGAGAGGTTACATTTAAGTCTGAGACAATTCTAGGTGGGCTTATATGTTGAGGCCAAATCTAAACATATTTGCAGAAATACAGGGCTCTATTTTGAAGTTTAAACGCTTGTCTTTTGATTTTGGTGACTTTATAATGTTCCAGTAATTAAATGTGGCATAGTAATTGTATAATTTTATGTTATATTCAAAGCTATAGAAATATTTAAGTCTGATATAAAATGTGATTTCTTCCAACTGAAGTAAACTTTAAAGACAAAAGAAAATGCATTTTAGTTTCTTTCCAAATTATGACAGCCATCACTTTATGAAATTTCAGCTAAAAAATGACAGGATAGTTAGCATTGCAGGAAATTTCTTAAGGAAGTGTGAGTTTTTTTTTTTTAACAATAGTCAGATCAACTGACAAACGTTCAGCATGTACTAATCGCTGTTGTAGAACTTTATTTATATTGTTTCAGCTCACACTATTAACATAGCAGACACAGTAGCAATACTTTTTATAACATTTAAAAACAAAATAGAGCATATGTTTTCTTCTGAAAAATTAAGGTAATTAACATTTTTCCACATGAAAATGATGCTCAAATCAGTGATAAAAAGATTTTCCCCAGCAGTTAGGGATAGGAGAACATATGTAGACAGTAACCTTGTCTTTGACCAACATATAGCTAAGGTAGTAAGAAATCATTCTATGCCACCCAACTTATAAGTGTATGGCATCCAGGTCCAAAGAAGTTATAGTAACACTCTCTTTTTCTCTTAACAGACCCATGAATGAGTACAATGCCATCCTTCAGCATGTACCTGACTAGGCATATGCAACAGTTGGAATATCCACAGAGGTTCTTTACCAAGGGTATTAACACATTGTGCTATACAGATTGCCTTAGAGCTCTGCCTTTATACTCGGTCTCCTACAGGTTGTTGAGATGCAATCTATGATCGGCATGTATGCCATCCTTAGATCCAGTCCAGATGGAGCTTTTGCACATCCGCAAAATAAGCAGCACCAGAAACACTAGATCCAGAGATTTGAATGTTGCTTGTGACATAAACAGAACATGCTGTTGAGACAGATATGTGACTAGTAGGATTCCCATGTTCGGGAATAGGCTCCCCATCCTTGTGAAGCACAGTCCATCCCTAGTGCTATTTAAGGTTAACCTTCACCACTGGATGGGAAAAGCAAATTCATCCCTGGGCTGACACCCATATTATTATTGACAGGGGCTGACACTAAACATTCCCTAATTAACTTACGCCCTACATAACCCTTTAGCAACCTCCTAACTAACATAACCCTCCTAACACATCATCCCTAACAAACATACCTCTTTCAATTAAGACACACATGTTACAAGGGGATGGAATTGAATTTGGTTGTGTGGTTAGGCTTATAAATGCCCTGGTGGACATTAGCCTAGTATATTCCTATAAACCTATGAAAAATACTAGGAGATAGCAATTTTATGGTAATTCATTATGAATAACCCATTGATATAATCTGTTAAAATGTATTAGAATTGAATATACTGTTTTAACATCTTCATTTTCATAACCTTTAATATCTCTCAGTCCTTCCTCCATCTCCTTCTCCACAACCATCTTTTTACTTCAGGTCACACTTCACCATCAGTCCTATTGTCATTGTACTGCAATTCATCACATCTTCGTTTCCGCAACACCCGTACTGTAAACTATCAATATCCTACCCCATCTGTCAGTTTCCCACTTTTCTTTTTCATATTTCCCTTACATCATACCCATGTTTATATTTCGATAACCTTAACAATTATACTTATTTAATTTTTTTTCTAAAAATTATTCTATTAATAACTAAAAAAAAAATACTTTATCATTACAGTCTTTACATTTTCTCTCACCCATTGCTTTATACTTTGTATTACTTTTTGCAGGCAACATATTAATTAATTCTTCGTCTTCTTCTTTCAGCTTTTTCCTGGTTAGGGGTCGCAACAGCAGATCACCTGTCCGCTCATGATTGGCAGTGGAGTTTTACGGTGTTGAGTTGCCAGCCCGGCACCCAACCTTCCACAGAAGGCACACACATGCACACACTCACACCTAGGGCCAATTTAGAGTGTTCAATCCACCTACAGCATGTCTTTGGGATGTGGGAGGAAACCAGAGCACCCAGAGGAAACCCACACGACCACAGCGAGGACATGCAGACTCCACACAGAAGCCACCCCTGCCGAGGATCGAACTGGAGAACCTCTTGCTGTGAGGCGGCAACGCTAACCGCTGCACCACCGTGGCTGCCCAGGCAACATATCCATTAATAATCCCTACAAAACTCTCCAGCCTCATAGAAATCTTCAAGTCTTTCCCTTTTATTTTATTTTCTTTTTAACCTCATCCTTATTATGTTTCTATGGATATATTAAATAATATTTCTGCATTACCATTTTATACAATTCCTTTCTATCTTTTCTAACTTCGTCAGTCTTAATTTTCCATATTTTCATCTAATCAGTACATTCTTTTTCTTCATCTCCTTATCTTTACTTACTTTCTTCCCTTTCATTTTTCCATATTTCACATTCCGCATTATTTATTCGGCTGTTTAAATTCAAATCTCCTTCTTTCTTATATACAATTCCCATCTAACTGGATTACGTCTTGATCCTCAAATAGAACCAAATAAGGTGTGTGTGTGTGTGTGTGTGTGTGTGTGTGTGTGTGTGTGTGTGTGTGTGTGTGTGTGTGTGTGTGTGTGTGTGTGTGTGTGTGTGTGTGTGTGTGTGTGTCTGTGTGTGTGTGTCTGTGTGTCTGTGTGTGTGTGTGTCTGTGTGTGTGTGTGTCTGTGTGTGTGTGTGTGTCTACATAATATATATACCCATACATACACTCCTCAAATAGCCCACCATTCCCAGTCAATACATATGTAACATAAGTATATTCTTCTAAAGGATAAATGGAAAATAACTTTTTCCTTCATCCAGAATTCCTCTCCATTGCTCTGTTATTTCTGCTTCTTTTGATGACACCTTATTCTTAACATGTTTGTCTCATTTCTAGTAATACATCTCACAATACTTATTTAATATTTTTTCTCTCCTCCATAATGCTATAAAATATCACAAACTGTCTCTTGACTTTCTGAATTAAATGTTTTAGCTACAACACATACAACCAAACTTACATTATTGTTCTCCCTATAAAATAGCATCTTGATTATTTTATTATTAATCACATATTTACCTTGTTTTCTCTTTACTCTATATACCTCTTCCCCAATCATGTCTTCCAAAACAATCCACATTCTTTTTTTTTTTGCATTACCTTCATAAAGTGTTTATAATCAGTATTCCCTGTGCTATTGACTGCCAGTTCTTAATATTGTGTTATAATTCTTCCATATAAATATAGTTACTATAGCACATAACTTTTTATTGTCTAGCCCTTCCCCCAGCCATCCATTCACTATTTCCACAAAAACATATTTCTCCTTTACACTTATTCACTTATAATATTCATAACTTAAGTCACCTTTTTGAATATATAAATTCCTCTGCAATGACATTTAACAACACCTTCTATAAACACAGACACTTAGAAACTAAATATTCTCAATAAAACCTACCCTCTAACTTTACTCAGCAGTCATTTGTGTAAATAGCAGTTTGTCTGAATGCTAAGGATACCTCCCAGATGAATTCAATTATACATAGCCTAGTTGTAGTTTCTACCCTCACAACTCCCAAGTTAGCATGCTGTAAACCATTGCTGTACCTCCCCATTTTACTTTGTCTACAAAAGACCTGATACCATGGATGGTCACTTTACCAATTTCTTCACTGACATCTTGATAAATATGGGCATCGTGCAGCAATATAGGAATTGCCTCATGTTCAGTGAGAACCAGCTAATCCTTTGAAAAACAGACAGTATGTGAGACATGCAATTATACAATGTCACCGTCGGAAACACTCTCACACAAAATCATTCAAATAAGTCACATTTAGCAATGTAAGCATTACACCCACCACATACAGTACTGATACATGGGCCCACACAGTCACTTAAAAGCAAGCTTTTCTAAACCCCAAAGACCTCATAGACATTCATCATACAAAAATAATCTTCAGTAACTCCAAAAGCACTGTTCCAAAACAACACCTAAGACATCACATACAGCAACACCCTTTGAAGCTTCAACTACAGAGCCCATAAAACAAGCCAAGACACTACACAATACAGATGCTCCAATCACAACCTGAATAAAAAGAAAATCATGGTAATTTGTCTATAAGGGGCCAGAATCTGCCTAATTACCCATGCACTTATGTCATTAAACCACAAGTACCAGTTTGTACTTCGGTACATCGGTATGTACCTAACCAGTCATATGAAGCAACTAGAGAGACCTAAGCCAAAAAGAATAAAAGATATAATACATCAGCCTTATGCAGAGCACCTTTCCCTCTACTCAGTCTGTTATAGACTGCTGAGGGGTGATTTATGCCTGGCTTACAAGGCATCTTCAAACCTCACATTTATGAATCTCCTGCATATTCATAAGTGAAGGAGTACCAGAAATACAAGGTCTAGGGACTTGAATTTTGCTGCAACTTAAACAGAACATGCTGGAGAGACAGCTATGTGTTCCAGAGACTGCTCATCCTAAGGAACAGGTGTCCCATCCATGTGAAGATAAGTTCATCTATTACCCAGTTCAAGCATAACCTAGACCATGGGGAATAGGAAAATGACACTGGGCCTGGCACCCCTGTCTCTTATGGACAGAGGTAGCTTGTAAATGACTGGCCCTCAGTGTCCTCTTTGGATACAGGGCATCATCATTCTTTTGGGGAAACCTGACTAAGCTTAGAAAGGCTCCTAGGGTCATAGGTTCATAGGGATGTACTAGGCTAATGGCCCTGAGCCTTTACAAGCCTAGCCTAAAAGAACTGCCCAGGCACTGTGCCACCTGATGTTAGTTCACAGTGCCACTATCCAGTAGTTGTAGTCCTAACGCGTTAAGCTAGTAACAATATATAAATCCATAACTGAGTTACAGTTCATGTTGGTGTAAATGACCTGAGATTTACCTCTCTGGACCATATGAAGAGAGAGAGACATTATTGATCTCTTGGATTATGTGTCCCAGGCTGGTATGTGCCTAGCATGGAGCATCATCCTACCTTCACCAAGGATGATACCACAATATGAACAAAAAGGATTGAGTTCAATAACTGGCTTAACTTATGGTATCATTCCAAGGGGCTACAATATTTGTCATCATGGGAGGATATAGTCAGCAGACCACATTGCTTTGCCATTGATGGACTACATCTGTCTACTTTAAATTTTGAATACTGGCTCAAACACTTTACTTTCCCACAGTGCCTTTTATAGACATTGTCATACTGACAAATCTTCCAACATAGCAAACCCACTCCAAGAGGAAACTGTAGGTGTTACTAGTCAATGCCAGGAGCCTAAACAAGAAACTCCACTACTTCTGGATACTCCTCACACTGTACAACTTTTTTTTTTGTATTGTCTTTAAATGGAGAGGAAAGTATGCAACTTAGATTTTCTTAGGTTCATAGATTAGTACTAAGTTAACTGCCCTAGGCTTGCGAGCCATTTTAAGCTTAGCCAATTATCCCTTGTGAGACTCAAACCCTGCACCTTGTGTTTGTAAGGCAAACACCTTAAGCATTAGGCCACCCTCCCAACCCATGCATATGTTGCCTGCTGAATGCAGCAGAAGTACATTATTCTATAAGTATACTCATTCTCTAATTTGATTTTCCTACTTTCTGTCTTCCAAAGAGGAACTGTTATTAATGTTCACTCCCTTAAACAGAACTTTTTTTACTCTGGACTGTTATTGCCATGCCTTTTCAATACATGACAAAAGTAGTTACTGTCCAGATACCATTGCTTGCAAAAGAATTAAATCGCCTTTCTTATACGATCACAATAAATGGACACCGCATCATGCTGAATAACTGACTGCGTCGACAGCATGATCTCTGCTTAGTACTGCGATTCATGTTCGTATATCGAACGCCAGACAACTGAGACAGAAATCAGTGAAACTAAATGACAAACTGCATTAATTCCATGGAAAACCCAGTTTGATTGTTTTTATTACTATTATGTAGGTTCACAATGTCCTCCTCCCAGGAGAAAGCCATCTGTATCACCACCACCCCCACATAGTATTACTTAAATACCTCCAACTTCACACAACAGCAAAGAAAGAATGAATTCCATTTAAGCCAGAGATCTTGCAGAAACACCAGTGGGACACAACTCTCTCAAAGTGAATAGCAACTTCCCAACATTGCAGTTTTCTATTTTATGTTAACATTGACTTGCTGCTATATTGTTTTGTCCAAGTAAGTAATGCAGGATAAAAAATGAGTGATATAGTCAGAACAGTAGTGTCATTTTGTAATCCTCCGGATTTTCAGTACAAGTTTGTTCTGTATAGTATATAAGGATCCTTTATATGACACAGCTTTATTAACAAAGTGCAGCCTTAATTCTTGCTCTTTATGTATGCATGCAGTCTTCCTACTTGAACTTATTTATTTATTTTTTTCAGTAGACTCCTCACTAACATAGTTACTGAAGACTATGTCACACGTTATAGTAAAGGGAGTTTTCCATATCTTTCATTACGTTTCAACTAGCTAATAGTTTAACTTGAAAATTATTATTTTTATTGGAGCGACAAAGGTTCCCTGAATCTCAGTCACCCTCCCTTTTATTTAAGCTCAATTATCACAAAACTGGAAAGAAAAGAGGACAGTTCATACACTGCTAAGCACTGCTGGCAAGAAAACAGAAACCACTGTGGCAAAGATTTCCAATATGTAAACATGACTGGAAAGTTCAGAACTGGTCGACTGAAAATGGCAAACAGAAACCTCATCAACTTCAAACTCACACATGTATGGGTTAACATAATGACAGTGTACTGATGACGTTGCAGTGTTCCAAGCATAAGATGCTAATTTACACTCTGGTAATGCAAGTTGATAACATTGTTTGATATTTTTATTTGATACTGTTCTCTTGTCTAAGGCTTGGCAGGCAACATAGTTAGAGGCACTGAATTTCCTGCTACACACTGACATGAGTCAACAGAACAAGCAGCTTCCTTACCACCTGGAAATAAAAGTCTATGAAAGCATTGAGAGCTGCAAAGTAATAACATATAATGTTTAGTAATAATATATAATTACAATGCACTTGAGATTCACTTTTTTTTTTTTTTTTTTAGTTTCTCAACATTTTTCTTTAAGTTTAACAAAGGCAGGACTATCAGCCAAGAAGAGAAAGAACAGAATGTCTCAGATCATTATTAATAACATATTCATATCTTCTGTGTAGATTAACCTACCCAAGACACACTTACATTATTGCATAAGGAGACCCATGCTATAACTTGATTTTCCCATTTGCCTTCTCTTTGAAGGCACTATCACAATGACATGTACTCTCTTAAACAAAACTGGTTTGTTAAACTACTTAGATTATTAAACTCATCACAATAACCTCTTCTTAGCATGTCTTCTATATATGAAAAACATTTCTACTTCATTACCATTCTATGCATCAATAGAATTACATTACTTCTCGAATTTAGTCATGTGAAATAGCTGCTACCACTTCCTGAATATCTGATCGCATTGACTATACAAGCTCCTTTTAATTCTGTGATTCCTCTTCTTATATCAAGTGCAGACTGAAGCAAAGATGAGTAAAACAAAATAACTAAACTGCATTGCGTAAATGAGAAAAGCAGCTTTATGGAAAACATACCAGACAGTACTAGACAAAACTCCAGCCAGCACCCCCGTGTATTTACTTAAATATACTAACTCCATAGTTGTACTACTGTGAAGAAAGGCCAAAGACCACCTATGGTAAAATCACCTCTTTTTCTGTTACCTACACAGCATGATCCAAATTATACAACAAATCATGGCAGTGGCATTTCAGCAGAGCATAAATTCGCAAGAAATAATGTTATTCCACAGCTGTCACTGAAATTCAAATAGCATTTCCACTTCATCCCTCTGTTCTTCGGTCCATGTTACCTTAGAATACTGTCACTGTATTGTTCTGTGTGTGCACTTCAACTTGACAAGCTGAATTATAAAAGTAGGACAGTACTACAAATCCACAGTATTCTTCATTTTTTTTCATATAAGGTGGCTTTCTGCATTTCATATAATGCCTTCATATTTAGCAGTTCTGTTAGATATGTGTAATCGTTAACGTTTTGATTTTATTCAGATTTGTAGTTTCACTCCTTCAAATTGTTCTTTCTCTGGACTTATTACTAACACAGGAAATGAACAATATGTCACTCGTCATTATGCTGACAGGTCTTTTTAAGCCGTATATGGAAAGGTGTGAAACTATGAATAACTAGTTTTTCATTAAAGGGAAAGATAATTATTTCAATTCTGCTTAAATATTTAAGTTGCACTTATAGTGACCTGCGTGGTGATACTTCTTTGTAAATTTCTGCTTTTCTCCATGTTGTAGTCATAAAAACCTGTCTGCATTTTATTAGTTTGTTGTGGGAAATTATTCTTGCATTTTAACTTGCAGATTTGCAGTTGTGGGAAGTCTGTATTTCTTCATTACTCTGCAGTTTTATTTCCACAAGCAGAATTCCTTGTAAAGGCTATGTGTTTGCATTTTAAACCTTGGGAGGGCATAGTCTAATAGTTTAACTCACAGTTGTGGCTGTATTGTGTACTACTGCCAGATTTGAGCCTTAGTCATTTTTTACTGCATTTTTCCATTTACAGCTTTATTAGTGCATTTTTGTATGGTCTAGTGCCTTAAACTGTACTAGAAGTTAATTAGAGAGATAATTATATCTGTCCCAGTATGTCCTTCATTGCTTTTGTATTCTGTTTATCATTTACCTTCTTAAAGTTGCATTCTGTGTTTGTCCCATCCCCCACTATCACATTAAGCTGAAGTTTCTGAAAGATCTCCAGTATTGGATTTATTTGACTGAATGTCTCCTCTTGTTAGCTTCTTTGAAAAAATTCCCCAACTCTCCCACTCTTTTGCTGTGGTGATTTTATAAGGTTGTGTTTCTCATCTCTGCACTTTTGGTAATCTGATTTCCAAAGTCCCTTCCTCTCCTCTTTTATTGATATTTTCTGTTGTATAAGATATTTATGTACTCTTCCCACCCATTGTGGTCCATAGATTCGTGACACTTAGTGACCACTCAGCAAGGCAGTGTTGCTCTTGAGTAAACCTCCTTTACTACATATTATCTCCTACTCATATTTCTACAGCTCAGCAAAACTTTGAGTGCTAGCCTGTGTTCCAGAAGTCCTATACTTGTATCTAGTACCATCAAGGCAAAGTTAAGTACCTTTGATTCCTAAATTTTTGTATTGCTTAAGTGATTTTGAGGATTGCTACTATTTTCTTGTGCATTTCATTGTATTTTTTGGAAAAAAAAAAAATTGCTCTTCCTCTCACTGTTACTGTGGTAAAACTGTCTTAAAATCGCCTTCAGTAAAAGATTTCCGGCTAGCTGTTTAGGAGGTTTGTGGTAGCATTGCACTTGTGGGTTTCATCTACTGTGGTTTTACATTAGAAGAGTTGGTTTATCATCTTGTGGCAGGAGGTGTTTTCCTGGTCTATCTCAATTTGGAATTACAGAAAAGGACTTTTAGTGCAGTCTTTTTATTGGTCAGAGGGCTCATTATTTTGTTTTCTGTTTTTTTCTGTGCTGAATTCATGTGACTTAGCAGTGCCCTGTACAGCAGCAAGCATCTAGAAAGCAAATTTTCCATGTAGAACAGTCCATAAAACTGTACCCTGTAAAGTAGCAATGCATAGCAAACATTGCCCCTTAAGCTTAGAGCATCTAGTTGGGCATCAAGTGGCAATGCCTACAAATTTAGTAGAATTCAGTACTGTGTTATTATTAAAGTTAGTAGAATTTAGTACTGTTTAGCATAATCTGCCCCATACAACACCCTTAAAAGCCTTCCTTCCCTAAAACACCAGCCCTTTATACTGTAAGTCACCAGGTTCCCTATTATATCAGCGAACACTTAAAATAGCGAATGCTGTTTTATCGACCATTTTAAATTGAAACCGCGAAATCCCGAACACATGGAACACTGATTTTATTCCCAGGGAAAAATCACTGGGCCATTTTCAGGACTTTGCCATTTCCTCCACTATGGTGTGATCTCGGAGTTGGTATATTTAAGTAGGGGGGTGTGCGGGGCACAGCCCCCTACTTTATTTTGTGTTTGTTTTTTTTTTTTTTTTGTTTTGTTTTGTTTTTTCCGGAGCAGTGATTTTTTTTCCCCTGGGAATAAAATCGCTGTTCCGTGTGTTCAGCATTGTGCCATTTTGGTTTTTACTGGTCGATTATAGCGCGTTCGCTGTTTTAAGCATTTGCTGTTATAACATTGACCCGGTCACCACTCAAAAGACTGGACGGCATGGATATGCAATTTCTTAACTTCTCTGTTGCCAGCTTGGTGGATATTGGCATCTTAAGGCAATGCAGCAATTGTCTCATATGTACCAACTGCCACTTAATCCTTAAAGAAGCAGACAGAGTATGCGAGAGGTGTACTTACACAATGACACTGGAGGCTAAACACTTACATATAAGTGCACATCAAGTAGTCAAAACTACACACATAACACCCACCTCCCAAAGCACACAATACGACACACACACATAGACTAGCCTATGCTGACGAACTTAAAAGCAATCTTCCTTAACAACAAAGACTGCCAATTGTGAAAGTCATGCCTCAGCAAGTCCAAAGGCAGACAGAAAAAACACCACCTAACACCACATATACTGTCACTCTCAGTGCCCAAACACTAAGCCCCTAAGACAAGAAGACATACCTTTCCAGAACTCTCATATAGGGGACTCCATTGTAAAATATACAGGATGCCCTTTGAATCAGGCTGAACAAGAAGAACATAAATGTTACTTGCTTATCTGGAGCCAGAATCTGCCAAATCAAGCATGCACTCAAAGTCATTACACCACAGGTACCAGTAATATTCCATCAAAGTCCATATAGATGTAAATGGCCTGAGATGTACCTCCCTAGATTATATGAAGAGAGTCATTATAGAGCTTCCAGACTATGTGTCTAGGCTGGTATGAGCCTGGCACTGAGCAGCGTATTACCATCAGTGAGAATGATGCCACAATCTGAGCAAAAAATTATCGATTTTAACAACTGGCTGTCTTTCTGGTGTCATTGTAATGTGATCCAATATCTGTCAGCTTGGAAGGATATAGTTAACAGACCAGCTTGTTTTGTCAAGGATGGTCTGCACCTTTTCCCTCTAGACGTTTGAATACTGCCTAAAACCGTATCCACTCCCATAGTGCCTTTTTAGGCAATGACGAATTGAGAAACATACCAACATAGCAAAATCAAACATTATGGACCTCAAGGTGTTATTACTAAATGTAAGGAGTCTGAAAAAAAATCGACTCCCTCCAAGCCCTCATCATACTCAATTCTCAAATATAGACATCTGTGCAGTTTCAAAGAGACAGTTTAAAGTGTCAGAGAGTACCCGAGCAGTGCAAGGTTTTAGTGCCTTCCACACTTTTAGACCAGTAGCTGCACAGACAAGGGCTAAAGATGGAGGTGTCTCAATATACTTCGATAACAAGCATACCTCTAAGGTGGTAAAACTGGATGATGTGCTGGAGTTCCTCCATGTGAAAATCACCATACACAAAATGCCATACAATATCCTAGTCAGCTATAGGTCACCATCCATGTCACAACAAGCTCACAATGCATACTTGGACCTACTGAAGACACTTACCATTCATCCTTCCGCCATACTCATGGGAGACTTCAACTACCCCTCTATAGACTGGAAATCATACACAGCCTCACATCTACAAGCAGAGAAATTTCACCCTTGATTAAATAGTGAATATGATCATTGGATGCAACATGATGGAACTCATGCTCAGAAATATGGGAGAATACTGCACCATACCACAATGTATCATCCCCCCCAGTAAGCTTTCATAATAAAGCTATCTCCTTCAAAACTAAAATCAGCTTTGTAATGCCATTAAATTCCAGTAATAGTTAGGAACTATTCCAGGGCAAGTTACCTTTTATTAAGTGATGGTTTATAAAAAATTCAATGCCTATCCAACACCTTGGAACACAGCAGCCTATGCTGAATTGCTCTCAGAAACTCTGTACAACTTTGTCAATGGCTGCACAGAGGCTGCTGTACCTACCAGAAGTAAATAGAGGACTAGTCCCATAAACTGCCCTGTTGACATCACCAATTAAAAAAGATATACAACAAAAGGAAATAAAATATGGCAAAAATCAGGAAGGGCAATTCTCATAAAGATAAAACTCTCTCATCAAACTAAACTGGCAATTAAGAGAGCTAATTAAGGCAAGCAAAGCCATATTTGAGGTTAAAATAGCCTCCCAATTGAAATATAACCATAAAGCCTTCTTCAGCTGTATCAGAAAACTCAAGGACAGCATACAACAAGGTGATTCACTAGTAGTTAATGGCGCCACACTTACCAAGCCTGATGATATAGTGAATGTGTAAGAAGACAAAAATCACTTCCAACCTTAATACCATCTCACCACAACCACTCCCCCAAAAAAAACGTCCAAACATAACCCCTACAACTATTACTAGGGAGCATGTATAGCTACACTTTCTAAAGCCAGGAACATGGCCTCAATGGACCCATATAACATCTTAAAATACCTCCTGAACAGTCTAAAATATGATTTATCAGGATCTCTGTAGTCATTTTTTTAACTATAGTCTTAAAACAGGATTTGTGCCACATGAATGGAAGCCCTTCAACAGATCTTAGAAACTACACACTCATTAGTCTGACTACTCTTATTTGTAAAGCCATAAAATGAATTATCATGGAAATTATCAACAAAGATATAAGGAGACCTACAGACATCAGAACCATCCTAGTTTGGCTTTGATGGAAGGTCACATTTAATGAACCTGGTAGATTTCTTTGAAAAGGTTACTAAGGCAATGGATGAGGGGAAAATGGTGCATACTGCCCAACTAGATCTGGCTAAAGCATTTGATACAATACCCCAGTCCGACATTGTCAACAAACTTATGGAACTAGGTATAAACCCCTTTATAACACTCTGCATAGCTAGTTGGCTTACTGATAGAACCCAGAGGTTAGAATCAGTGAGGCCACCTGCACAAAGAGGCTGGTTATCAGTGGAGTACCCTAAGGCTCTGCGCTAGGCCCATTCCTCTTTAGCATCTGCTTCTTGGATGTCAAAGCTAATGTCAGAGGGCTATGAATAAATAAATTTGCATTTGATTGCAAACTGGGAGAAGATGAGAACACCCTTCAAGAAGGTCTAACATAGACAAATGCTTGGTGCCAAAGCCATGGCTTAAAACTCAATACCAATAAATGCATTATAGTATCCTTTGGGAAGTCAGCCAACTCGGGTAACTATGTCATCAATAAAACATCCCTAAAAGTTGATTCAGTAGTCAGGGATCTGGTAACTCCTGTAGATAGTAACCTAGTCTTCAACCAACGTGTCCAAGGTTGTTAGAAAATCCTTCTATTTTGCTCAAATTATAAGCAAAGGCATGGCATTTAGGTTCAGAGAACTTATCATACCACTGCACTCGGCCCTCATCAGACCTATCATGAGTATAATTCTCTCTTTGATATGCTCCTGAGCAGACACATGCAGCAGCTGGAATGTCCACAAAGGTTCCTTACAAAAAGAATAAAAGGAGTAAACACAATATTCTACACTGATCATCTCAAAGCTACATTTCTTTACTTGGCACCATAAAGACTTCCGAGAAGTGATCATTGTCTGGTATACAAGGCATCCCTAGATCTTGTTTTAATGAACCTTTTGCACATCCACAAAGCAAACAGCATCAGAGCTACTAGATTAAAAGGTCTAACGTTTGTTTGCACCATAAATAGGACATGTTGGAGAGACAGATATGTTTCTCAGAAAACTCCCATTTTCTGTAACATGTTCTGCATCCATGTAAAGCAGAGATGCTCCCTATCCCTATTTAAGTGCAACTTGGAACAATGAATGGGTAATCAGAAATTCATCCCAGCTCTGGCACCTATGTCTCTGCCCCCCCCCCCCCCATAAATCAAATTTGTGCATCACATTTGGGTTACATAGCTGGGCTTATAAGGGTCCTGGTGGTTGATAGCCTAGAATATACCTATGAACCTTTGAACCTATACTAGAAGTATCCAGAAATGTGATGCAGGAGGGCTTTAGTAACACAGGTTTATGGTGCTATGTTCAGTTCTGGTAATGCAGGCTGAAAATACAGATCAATATTTTTATTTATGGAGGTTTTCTCTCTGCAGAATGCTTTTATTTTCATTATGAGATGCGGCAGTCAACCCTTTTGTTAGAAGGCACTAAATTTACTGTTTCACACTGACAATGCACACACAACAAGTAAATAGAGTACACAGCTTCCTTACCACCTGGAAAGAAAAGTCTACTCTTAAAAGCACTGTAAGCTGCAAAGTAATAACACATAACTGTTAGCAATAATATATAATTATAGTATAATTGTAATCCACACAATCATTTTCTGCCTGCAAACATTTTTTCTCATTCCAACATCAGAAGGACTATCATCTGTGAAGACATATCTTTCAAAATCTGAGCATTTAAAATCATAGCAATGGCCTTTAAAATTCATAGCAGAAGTTCACAAAGAAGAGCGTTTCTTTATCTGTCAAATTAGAAGGCCTTTAGCTATGAAACAACAAATGGCTAGGTACGAGAAAACAACATGCAGTCTTAGTCTGTTTTTTAATAATGCATGTGGCCTTATATAACCTTAGGGAGATCTTATTTTATGAAGTAAATTATTCAGTCTAGGAAGAGCAAGGTAAAATTTGAAATTAAAAATCAAAGTGCTTTGCCTAAATCATAGCAGGTAGAGGCATTGTGAAAAGTGAATAGAATGTGTCAAGATGATGACTCAGAACAGATTTATTTGCTGTGTGTGTTAGCTGCTATATGTGATATATTTATATTTCTCTGTATGGAGATCCATGTGCAACTAGACCTGTTATTTAATTTTATTTTCTTATTTGCTTCTCTCTCACAGGCACTGTTAATGATGTCCATACTGTTAAACAGAGGTGATTTATTAATGTCCTGAGATAGGTGAATTCATCACAATGACCTCTTGTTAGCATCCATTTTGTGTGTGAAGAAAAAGTAACTTACTCCCTAGCCCACCTACCATTGCTTGCATACAGTTAAATAAATTACCTTCATGGTCCACCCTGCCAGATAACAGATGACAACAGTTGTTTTATTTATTAGTCATTTAATACTGTTGTGTGTGTGTATATATATATATATATATATATATATATATATATATATATATATATATATATATATATGGGTCTACTGCAAATGGTCGAATTCCCACAATCTCGAACTTCATATGGCCGACCCCATATGTTCGAGTTTATGAAAGCTCGACTGGACTACATGGAGATCTGCATACAGTGTGTAATGGGAATATTTCCCGTTACTGCACTGTAGTGCGATCTCGGAGTTGGTATATTTAAGTAGGGGAACTGTAGGGGGTACAGGGGAGCTTTCCCTCCTGCAAAATACTGATTTTTATCAGTATTTCTTTTGTTTATTGCCAGTTCAGAAAACCAGCTTTCGCAATAATGCACTGTCGCGGTAGTGCAGTTTCACTCTTATTGGTGTCGATGTTGCTTGTTCGAGATTTTGGGATTTCAAGCAAGCGACATAGCCCCATATATATATATATATATATATATATATATATATATATATATATATATACATGCATATTTACACACGAGTGGACTGACCGGTGAAGCCCTATTTCCTTGAATTTCTGGAATATTTTACCAATTCACTCTGAATTATGCAGTCTGCATCAAAGATATACCACCTATTGTTTTATAATTGTTGTAAAATTAATGAAACAGGATCAGTTCTTTAAATATTAAGTCATTTTTAACCATTGAAATATATATTTTTATTTTCACTAAAAGCAACAAAATCTTTATCAATAGTTTATTTATTTATGCATTTGTAAACTGGAAAGGAATGACTGGGAAAGCCGTTTGCATCACAGGCCTTGGGAGTAAATGTCAACACTCCATTTCCTTTGTACAAGGAGCATGAGTTAACAGCACAAATATATATTGTAGCATTTCAACATGTAATCACATATTACATACAAAATTTGGATCATTCAATAAGTTAAGAGCACATTTGTGGAACGCCCAAAATGAATTAATAAACACATATATGCTATTTAACATGTACATTCCATATTACATAATATTCAGCTTGCCAATAATAGATACACAGTGTTTGCAGGCTGTGATGCTATCCAGTGCTGAAAGGTTTCCACATTTAATTAAACTAATTTTATAATAGTTACACACATTCTATGTTCAGTGGACTCGTGCAATGTGGGCAATGCAACCTATGCAAGCATGATGTTTGTAGTTTTATAAGGTGCAGATTTTCTATGAATATAAACAAGATGCTATTGTTTCCATATTTTTTCAGACATCTAGTATATTTTTACATTGTGGTGGTGATGGAGCAGATGGGAGTATTTTATCATAATTTGCTGCTTTTGAGCCAGCATGAGAGGACCCATGTAGAACTCTAACACAGAAAGGTTGTCCTTTACTAGTTTATGTCATCATAGCTATTTCATCTTTGCTAACTGAGCAAGTGAACTGGTCATGGACTATTTTGAGCCATATTCCAAGAAAAAATGCTGCATCTTGAGTAGCCCTGTGGGGAAGAGGGATAGAGTCCCTACTGGACCCCAAATGGCCTGTTTTCAATTAGTGGCTCAAGCAAAATATCAGAAATTAAACAAACTTGACCCACATTTAGGTCAGTGTTGATGGACTATTTATGATAACTATGTCTAAGAACTTTTCAGAGATAACATGAATTAACTTCCTAAATAAACTAGTCTGCTAGTTTTGATTTTCTTTTAAACCAAACACTGAAAGAATAGCTAACCAAATAATATTAATGTATACACATTAAAGTTTAAAGGCCATGTGCAAAGGTGTTTTTAACAATTCCTTCTTGCAGTAATTATGCCATCATCATATAAAGTTGTCTTTCTGGTTCTAAAATGTATAGGTTTGCTTTACCTTTTTTACAACTGGAACTAATGTATTAAGTTAATAAACATGCTCAAAATTCCTGTATGCTAATCAGCTGTCAATATGTAATTTCTGATTTTGAGTCATGTGGTCCTGCATTTTGATGATGCAATTTTGAGAGTAAAGAAGTTGTAATGGATAAACATGCTTTCTGTATTCTGCAGCAGCTTTAATACAAAGTAACACAATCTGCCGCACAATCAGTCACTTAGTCAATCAAACAAAAATTCAGCAAATAACTAAATGAATTTATGTTGAATAACAAGTAAAAAATAAAAAAGAGAGAGAGAGAGAGAAAGAGAAAAGAAACATGACAGACTTTGAATAAAATGAATACGGAATAATAACACAAATATAACACAGTAATAAATAATTGTCTACCAAGGAATAATCTGTCATAGGATAAAAACTACGAGCTTTTGAATCAGTATATTGATAACCTACTATAAGGTAAGTTTTTTTGTGTTTTCACAGAACTTAAAGGGTTTCTTAGCAAGGTGAAAGCTTCACTTATATGTGCAACTAAGTACTGCAGGCAGTACCTGATTGAATGGCAAACTGCTTGAAATTCCAAGTTCCACATATAGGTGGTGCAGTACCATAGGTACTGGGATTTTGGGGAGGTGACCTGTGTTCACAGTTTAGTATAGTGATAGCCATCTCGCGCTGCAATTCCGTCATCTTGGACAGGTGAAAATGCAGGTATACTAGCCATGTCACCTGCTGTACTTAATCCACCTATATTATGCCACACCTGCATCTCTAAAAGCAATAAAGGCTACACCTCACAGTCATGGGGCAAGTTTAGGCTATGCATAGCATAGATAATGAGATTCATTAACATAAAATGCTATATAATCTCAGAACCTGTTCCTGTAATAGTGGAAGTTCCTTACCTAGGCTTCAATCTGCAAACAGGCCAAAATGGAACATAGATAACAGCAATGTATGACAAAGTCAAAATGCGTATTACCCTGTTTTCACACTTCATGAAAAGCATGCCATAGTCATGGTCCTTCAACCAAAATATATGTTATTAATGTTTATACAAACAAACAACATGCACTCTGCAAACACCATAAAACTTTAATTGCAAAGCTTTCAGATCAAATAATCCTTCTTCAGTGCTTATGATATGATCCGAAAGCTTTGTGATTAAAGCTTTACAGCATTTGCAGAGTCCATGTTGTCTGTTTACGAGCACTCTGCTTTACCATAGTGTGGCACACACACACACACACACACACACACACACACACACACACACACACACACACACACACAGTCTCACTCATATAGATACAAACATTTACATATATACAAGCAAAGATATGGAAACAGAAAGACAGTCCCTGGGATTCATTAACAATTGTGTACACTTCACGCTAAGCCTACACGGATTAAACGTGTTAGCATGATGAGCATCACTGAATATGCATGCCGCTCATCGAACATACACATTTATCAGCACCTTTTCATTGCCAGCAGAAGTGTTGACACCCATGAAAAGGTGCAGGTAAGCTAAAACACACAAATGTAAACAAAGGCAAACTTAGTAAGCGAGCAAAAGAGGACAGCTTATATAGAATGTAAGAACAAGTTGATTGAAAAAATTAAGATACAAGGGAAGTTAAATGGGGAGAAGGTATACAAAATACATGAGATTACTGCAGAAATAAGTAAGGGGAAGCCTAAACAGGAAAAATGAACCTGGAAAATGCAGAAAATGTGCTTATGTGACAGAGCATTTTAACATCAATACTTGCATTGATATATCCTGTTCACAATTCTTGACCCATGCACATAACTAAAAACAGACACACTAACAAATGATGTGAGAAGGACACAAAGCAACAGTCTAACAAAGGGAAGTAAATGTGACAGAAATGTTAATAAAATGATCAGTTGATATAACAGGAAGGATACCCATCTACTGCATCACTATACAAGGCACACTGGTAAGGAATTACAGCAAATACTGCCATAACAGCAAGTAAACAACAGACACTCACAAGAAAGTGTCATAACACAGACCCAGTCACACTTTCTGATGATCTGATAACATGCCATATAGTAAGACATGTTATGTAAGCCCTCATGTCCTATAAAGCTCTACAGTGTGAAGAAAGCAATCACAGCAATACCTAATGGAATGCAGAGCATTATTATCTGGAAAATAAGAAATGCCTGTGTGAGCAATCAATGATATACTCAACATTTGCATCATGCTAGTGTCAAACACATGACAGGATAGGTATCAGAAAGTTGAGAGCCAAAGACTAATGCAAAAGAAATAGGCATACTCTGTGTCTCCAGAGAAATAGGCATACTGCTTATGTCATAAAAAACACCCTTGAAAAGCTTACAGCACTTCCTACTATAATGGTTATGGCTGCCCTACCTTGGAGCATCAGGCCTCAAAAAATCTGTCCCTCTGACTGTGCTATAACTAATTTCTTTGCCTAATCCACTCTTGTCTGACATAGTTATCTGACAGACAGATGATACCAGATTCAAATTGGTATCATACAACACATTACAGAGCTGTGTATTGTATGCATCTACCACATGACATAGCAATGGAGCTTGTCACAAATAACTAAAGTTATTGTGTAGAGTAAGAAAAGGGCGGCCATGGTGGTGCAGCGGTTAGCATTGTTGCCTCACAGCAAGAGGTTCTCCAGTTCAGTTCTCGGCTGGGGTGCCTTCTATGCAGAGTCTGCATGTCCTCCCTGTGGTCACGTGGATTTCCTCCGGGTGCTCCGGTTTCCTCCCACATCCCAAAGACATGCAGTAGGTGGATTGGACACTCTCAATTGGCCCTAGGTATGAGTGTGTGCTTGTGTGTGCCTTCTGTGGAAGGTTGGGCGCCGGGCTGGCAACTCGACACATGATCCATTGTGGTGACCTCTAACCGGGAAAAGCTGAAAGAAGAAGAAGAATTGTGTAGAGTAAGAAAACTTTTGATGATAATTTCTACAATATTATTTTGTCAGAATGATGAAAAGGAGGTTCTTATGTTAATGTTCTCACAACTGTGAGTATTCTGATATCAATGTTTCTTGTCCGAGAAAACTTTTCTCATTGTTTTGTACACACACACTGTACCAGAAGTGGACCACATTCTTCCTGTGTAGATATCCTGTACAAGTCAGTACTCAAAGCATGTGCCACAGGAGCGTTCATAGGTAAGAAATAGGCAGTCAATCTGCAAAGCATTTTATGCCTGGCCAAAAACTCTATTAAAAATATCCCTCTGTCCTCAAGAAGGGCAAGACAAGATGGACCAGGAGACAATATGAGGCTGCCCATCCAGTTATCTAGGTTTTCCTTGAAACTGACAAGAGTGCTACTCAGCTTGACACATAGCAGAAGTTTGATTCAGAGGCAAGGAATATATTGGGATATGAATCTATTATGCCAATGTGTCATATATCTGCTGACAGAGATTTAGTTCCTTTAACCATTGATTTGATGTACCATTAGTTCTGCGAATCAATAGGAAGCTAAATAAGGTTGGATCTTTCATGGCACAAAATTCTAGAAAAACATCTCCATGGAGGATTCCATAAGAGACTGAGTAACGAGAAAGGGCCGCTAGTCTCTGCTAATAACCAACAGTTTGGAGACAACTGATCTTTTTAGTTATGATTCTCTGAGATCTCTCACATTGTGTGATACGTTCAGATAAATACATACTAGTGCTGCATTGTATTCAACAGTGGGTCTGATCTGATTTGAGTAATGGAGAATTAAGGCTTCTTTATACCTAGCGGAGCTGCCTTTGGAAATTAGACAGGCAAGATAAAAAGCTTTCCAAGCTAATGTGGAGACATGATGGTGAAATGACATGGAATTATCAACAAGAGTACTCAGATCCCTTACAATAGTGTCTGATTGGTGGGGTGCATCTCCTACAATGTATGTGAAACTGTTTTGTTTACCAAAATAAACTATGCTACATTTTATACATTTAATTTGGGACCATTGTCCTTGTACCAATTGTTAACATGGTCTAAGCATTGTTGGAGAAATTGTGAGTCAACTGAAGTTCAAATAGCAAAACCTAATTTACAGTCATCTGTAAACTTAGTTAACCATTGGCCAGAAGTGTTGGCCTGAAAGCCTGAGAAATATATGATGTATAGTAGAGGGCCTGCAACTGAGCCCTGTGGTACACCACTGGTAACTGTTTTGCTTTCAGAAGTAACACCTGCAACTTTAACCACATAGGTTCTGCCAGGCAACAAGTTAGCTATCCACTGCACAATATAAGGATTTATATTCAGATTTACAAGTCTATCAATAATGATTGCATGGGGAATGTGTCTGAGATAATGTGCTCTGTTGCTTTACATATGAGTCTAGTGAGATTAATGGGTCTATAGCTATAGCTAGCATTATTGTGGACTAGTTCAGAGCACCATTGGGTGTTAGCGCTTAACTTGCTGACATAGATAAAGAAAGATTTGCAGTTATTTTTGGTTGTAGTAGTTATTTTAAGTTTATACTTCTCTTTGAGCTTCCTAACAGTTGCCTTTAATTTGTTTATATGAGTATTCCACCACAGGGGATGTTTTTAAGCCTCTCATTATATTTGTTGCAGGCAGGGGCTACCTTATCAATACAACTATTTAAGTTGAAGTCAAAGTCAGAAGCATAGGTAACAGATTTAAAGGAGGATAACAGCAGAATTTATTTAAGTCATCAAGTAACTGAAAAAGGTTTGCTTTTGTGAAGTCCCTAAACACAGAGTTATTCACAGGAGAAGTACCACCAGATTTAAAGGAAAAGGTCACTAAAGTGTGAACTGATTTAACAATACATGATGATACATATGGAGCTGTGCAAGTGGTTGTACTTTTGAGGACTAGATCCAGGATACTGGGCCACTAGTATGATGGTTAACTATTTGTGAAACAGAATGATGGTTAACTATTTGTGAAAAAGAATTAACATTTATAATGTCAAGGAAGCAATGAAATTGCCGACAATTGGCTTTACAGGTCAGCTAGTTTATGGATGGATAGCTGAAGTCCCACAATGGAAAGGTCATCAGTTGTATGGTGAATTTCAAATGTGTTAAGATAGCTTTCATGTTCAGAAGTGGACATAGAGGCCATTTATAGTTAGCTATGAAGTGGTAATTAGTCTTGTTTACGGTGAATTGGACTTTTGGAGTTCCCATGTTGTGTTCCAAGGAATCTGTTGTGAGGTGATGATATCCTCAACAAATACTGATACTCCCCCACAACTGCCAGTGGTTCTAAAGATGTTATAGGCAGCATACCCAGGAATAGAGGGAGTGCTTTCTCTGCTCAAATTATATTTCTGTAGCTATTCATATATGAATGAGTTTAAGTTGCAGGAAAATCTCAGTTTCTGGCAATTTTTATTAAGTCTCCTGGCACTGAGTAGAGACGCATTTATATGTGCCAAATAAGAATTTACTAGAATGGAATATCCACAGTTGGTCTCTGCCTAAAACAGCCACCATAGGGACAACAAAGGCTTTAACTGTACATAAGATAGGTGAAGGAAATCCTTGGCAAAGCAGGAAGACTTGTCAGCCATCTCATCCCAAGCTGACACAAACTGAATCCCCATAGAATGACGCCAACTACATAGCCAATTATTCAACTCAATTATCTCTTCTTTGAATATTGTCATCATTCTGAGTGTTGGCAAAATACCACTCAAGATCAGTGCCTCTTCTCTTTCAGACACATGTATAGCAAGCTTAATTACATTCTTCTGAACATCCATCTGGGTAGATTGAGTAAGGATGTTCACCCCACCACATGGAACACTGTCAGGTCATAATCATATTTGCCAGGATCTAGTCATTTAGGAACCTTTGTTATATCAATAAAATAAAATCCACAGTCCAAAGCACAGTGCACGAAGAAAAAATGGTCAGCAATAGCGTACAAATCCTTTAATTTCCGCTTTCGTCACAAGACTTCCTCAGAATGCAAAAAAACATATCACTAATGACACCCTTAAATACTCGTACTAATTACATGCAAATAAATTATTAATTAACAAAAATCCATTTTCAAAATTCAATCAATAAAAATCCTGTCAAAAATTACGTTAATAGAACACCAATATTATTATCTTTATTAATATGCAACTTCCTATATTTTAAAAAACATTTAACGTTTATGGCTTCATTTAAACCCGGAAACTTATCAGAATTTAATCTAATCTGCCAGATAGTTTCACGTTGTTCCAGGTAATTTTTGTAATCACCTCCTCTTAAGTCGGGGCATGCAATCTCTAAAACAGAAAATAAAAATTTTTTAAAAAAAGAACAAACACCAGAATGTTTAAAAAGAGCATTATTTTCATCCCTAGTTTTAATACTATAAAGATGCTCCCTAATCCTGGTTTTAAGGCATCTGGTTGTCATGCCAACGTAAAAAGCCGAACATCCTGAACATAAAGCAATATAAACAACTCCCATAGAGTTACAGTCAGCATAACCGTCGACCTTAAAGGTCCTGTCAATGGTCTCAACTTTAATGTAGGGTCCCTCAGAAATAAATCTGAACATTTTACAAGAATGACAACAATGCATTCCTGTTTTGTTAGTTCGTGAATTAATTGGAAAATGGTCTCTTAATTCCAAAATTTTCTTTAAATTATTGTGTTTCCTAAAAACAAAAAATGGCTGGTCCCCCAAAATTTTTTGAATATCTTTGTTGCCACTTATTATTCTCCAATTATTGGCAACAATTTGTCTAATCTGTCCCCCATCAGAACTCATATCCAATGAGCAAAAAATATTCTTGTTGTTGTCATACCTTTGCTCTGACTTGTTGTCAATCAAATTAATCAAAATGGGATGATCCAACAATGCTCTGAATGAAATAGAACGTTTTATTGGTGATTTGTTCTTTACCTTTGTTATATCACTGATCCTGGCTCCAGAAAGACAGCTGTCACCCTATTCATATCTAGACTGGTGATCATGGTCTCTGTATCCCTTACGATAGAGTCACCTGTTACAAAAACACTAAAACATTTCTTGAACACTGCTATGAAACCACATAATGTGTTTATATGTTTGCCCACCATTAAAATGGATAATAATAACTTGATGCAATGACATTTGTGTACTGTCAGTACATCCCTATAATGTTCCTCTTTGTTGGAATTGAACCACATGCTATGCAAGTCCACCAACTAACAAAATATGTATGAATCACAAGTATCACAGTGGAAGCCTTAACATGGATGTGAGACTCCACTTATGTGAAGTCATTACATCACATGATTGTGTTGTAAACAATCTGTATGAAATAAAAGGAATGGGGAGGCGTCTCCCACTATAACTGCACACATTATAACTGTGTGGATGTCATTCATGCATAACAGAAAAAGGATACACAATGCCTACAGTCACTCAGTGCAGGTTTTTAACACCTAACTATGTGACAAAAAAAAAAGCCACATGATATTGTGAAGAATGAATGTGCCATGCAGAATTGTTGCTACAATTGTGAGATATGTGGGTATTTGAAAGCATTTTCATCGAGTAATTTTTTCAGGAGACATGTATGCCTGTTGTTAAAAGACAACATTGCCTGATCCCAGGTATACCCAAAGTTGTTATGTATAATGCAGTCATCAATCTGACGGTAAAATGGCAATCAAATACAACGTGCAGATAATCACAGATTCAAACACATGCCTTACTAAGGCAACAAGATAAAGATTATTGTCTCATTCCCTCATGTAACAGCAGAAGACCTAGTAATTCTCTTAGGAAAGCCCAGTTTCTTCAAATGGCATCCTCAGTACCACATAAAGCATTTCTCAGTGAAAAATGAGCATAAGTTCTTGAAAGAAGAATCCCAGCTTTACATATAGCCAGATAGCTGGGTGGCAACATGGTTACATACATACCCACAGGCAGTCATAATGACATAACTGAGTAATGGCGGGATTTGAACTTGCTACCTAATATCACAAGGTACAGGACATTGCCTGAATTGCATACACCATCCAGGATGCTGGTTTACAACTGTGACAGTGCACATGTGAATGGATGACATCACCTTTGTTTAGTAGGTTGTTTCTGCAATATATAGATTAAACAATGTAAAAAATTGCAGCGTTCACCAGGGCTTGTAGCATAAAAACAACTTAATTTTTATTTAAAATCAATTTAAAAGATAAGCACTTTCAGACTGTTCATCAGTCCTTCATCAGATCTAATTTTCAAAAGTTCTACATTACTTTAAACAAGAAAAAACTCCAATCAGAAGGCTTGTTTCAAGGCACACTTCCTCAGTGAACAATCATATCTTTCTTTTGAATGTACACCCCTTAAGGGCCGATTTAACTGATAAATTACTATTCAAGCCCAGTGTTCTATATGCTTGCAAGGCCGCTATCCATTTCATTTCAGCAGTTTCAGTCATTAACATTTTATCACCCCCTCGTATATCTGCTTTCATTACTTGCAGGGCCATAAATAAAAAAGTGTGTCTAGGATGCTCTGAAATGTTTTTATACAATGGGCTTTTCTCATCTTTCAGCTTTATACCTCTGATATGTTTCCTTATCCATATATATATCGGGTGCAGTCGGATGTGTAAATTCATTCCTTCTGTTTATATACTTACAACATGAATAGGTTCTACAGGGACAATTTCCATTTTTAAAATTCCCAGTGACATTAACTTGCCTTTTGTATGATATAATAAATCATATAAATGTTTATTTCTTTTGAAGCCAAAGGTTGGTGATGCTCCTACCATGTGGCTCAATTTCTCATCTGAGGTAATAATTTTCCAGTTGTTCCATATAATCTCACAAATATAGCTAGTATCACTGGAAAATGTTAACATCAAATGAACTCTATTATTTTGTTCCTTATGTACATTTCCATGCTGTTACTCAAGTTAACTGCCTGGTGATGCCTTGTCTGAAAAAATGGTTGTGCTTTCACTTTCTTAGTTTCATCAGCTTGAACCAATATCTTTTGTACCTCTTTACAATTATAACCATGTTGTTGAAATTCTTGCTGTAGCTCATCCAGTGCTTGATGAAACAGCTGATCTTGCATGGATATTCTGGACAGTCTATTTACCTGATTGCTAATTATACTGGAGAACACATAATTCGGATGCATAGTCCCCCTCTCCAAGATGACATTCTTTTTACACTATTTCCTATAGAGACAGGTATCAATTCCACCTTCTGCATCTTTCACCAATCTGACATCAAGAAATTCTATGTCAGTGTCTGAATAATGTAAGGTAAACTTCAAGAATCCTGTAGTGGACTCCAGATACATAATAAATGCTCTCAATTGATCAAGATCACCTTCCCAAATAAAATATATGTCATCTCCAAATCTCACATAAAAAGTCATAGCTGATAAATAAGTGTTGATTTCACTAAAGACATATTGATCTTCCCAACTGGCAAGCATCAAACTGGCATAACCGTTCGCACAAGGTGTGCCCATGGCTACACCTCATCTTTGCCAATATATGCCATTATCAGAAATAAAGCCATTATAATTCAAATAACGTGTAAAGGAACACATATTAGAGGGATCTTCTCTTCAGTGTGGCAGTTTTTATGTTGTAACAGTTCCTTGAGAAATGATGCTCACTGCTGCTCATCAGCACCAGGCTAGTTTGTTTAACAGAAGGAAGCTCAAATTAAATGTTTCACGTTTTCCCTTTGGTCATGAACATAGTCTGCACACTGCTGTGTGGTGTACAAATGTAAAAGAAGTAGTAAATAAACTGTAGTGCAAAATAATACAAAGGATATTTCTAACAAGGAACATAGTAATTATAGCATTAACAAGGCACATTCATCATTTTCACATACCAAGTATCATTTAAGTTACATGTTATCAGTATGTCATGTAATGGCAGCTGTTCAGGAAAGGGATACAGACAGGATGGAATAGTTATGAGACATGGATAGGTTCTCCACCATACATGACACACAGGCTCACTTTACTCATGTTACTGCTTTTGTGTTATCACACTTTACAAAATGTCATATGTTATAACATCCATAGCACACACTATTAATAATGACAAAACTTTTGTAACATCAATTCACACACATTACAGGTATAGACTTTTAGCATTTATCACAGACTTTAGCCTGTTCATTTCATACACAACTTTGGTGTCTGTACTTATTCTGAATCTAGTCATAGAAATATCTGTAAAATGGATTTGAACCCTACGTTATATGGCCTATTTCTGTAAAGTTACTTCACTTATATATTGGATTATAAATACTCAGGATGTGTCATTATATCAATTCACGGTTAAGGTGCAACAAAACAAAGTACTGAAAGCTGTTCTTGTAATTTGCTGCAAGATGTGTGGATGAATGAAATATCTGCAACAGTTAAACTAATATTTATTCAGTTTACCTTTAAAAACTCAAATCACAGTGGTTCGAGTGCTCATATGAGCGACACAAAACCACAAAAGTGTAAATATCAACAGTCCATAATGTTCGAAAAACAGCAAATAGAAAATCAGATTCACTGTTTTTCGAACATTAATGTGAACAAAATAAATAAACAAGGTGTAAAGCAAAGGGCAAGCTACCCTGCACCCCCACCCCCCCCTCTACTTTATTATTATAACTCCGAGTTTGCACTACAGTGGGGAAAGGAACCATTTCCCGATCCCTACTATAGTGCAATCCACCCCAGAATGTTGAATGTGCAATGAGCGAATCTCACTGTGCATTCGCTCATTGCACATTCAAACCTTTTTCCGTTCGGCGTTTGCAAATCTTGCAGACTGCCTTTCGCACAAGTGTTGTTCGCCTGTGTGCAATACGCACATCTAAAGGTAAACCTATTTATTCACACAATATGAAACAAATATTTGGTACACTGCAGCTGTTTTCTCCTTATTTTGTGAGTATTGTTCCCTTATCTATGTTTTTTTAACAACAGTGTAATCTCACTTTCGTTGCTTTTGATATCTGTTTCAATGAGCAATGTATTTTCTTAGAATTGCAGACATTATTTTACTCAGAAGCACCTTGTCTTCCTGCCCTGCACTTAGTGCAGATTGTGTACGTCATGATTGCTAATGAGTCCACACCTAATTTGCATATTCACAGCGCTCAGGGTGATGAATCTGCACCATGTAAAAGTAATCATGTAGGTAAGGAGCTTGTATCATTGTTAGAGTGACTGTTTGGGTCCAGAGAGCTTGATACTGCTATTGGCTTTCAACATTTGTTTATAGTCTATCAACTGACTTGCTGTAAAGATACGTTGTTGTTGTTGTTTTTTTTTACAAAAGGCTTTATTTTAATCATACTGATGGATTACATTTTACAGTACACCCATTGGTTTACTGTCTGCATTGCTTGTTCCTTGCTGTTGGTATAGCCATGTATGGTTTCATAGGTTCATAATAAGTACTACGCTGTCTTTGTAAACCATTTTAAGCCTTGGCTGTTTCCTTTTTTTGTGATCAAAACAACCTATCCCATTTGGTTATAGACTGGCTTTACCCATCCCATGGTTGACAATCATGTCTTTCCCCTAATGAGAATAAGCAGGATTGCACCACAGATAATCTGAGATGACCCATGTATGGGATAAAGCATTTATGAGCTGTATCTGTCCATTAGTAGTACAAGGGGCAGTCCTGGGGTACATTTTCTGTTTCCCATCCATAGATCTAAGTAGAGCTTGAAAATGGAAAGGGACAGATTTTGTTTTATGTGGATGGGGAGTGTATTCCACAGCAGCAGTATCCTCTGGGAAACATATCTGTCCCTGCAAAGTTTTCTGTGGATGTTACAGAAGAGGTTCAGATCCCTATGCTGGGTATTTCTGATGTCACTTGACCTGCTGATGTGCATTAAACCCATCAATAATGAGTTAGAGGATGCCTTATATGCAAAACACACGCCACCTCTTAGCAGTCTAGTGAGTATAGTGACAAGGCCTTGAGTCTGTCCATGTCTACATATTGTTTAGGCCTTGTATCTTTTCAGTGAGGTATTTCTGTGGGTATTCTAGTTGTTGCATTTATCTAAATGGGACATTATATAGGGAGACAATTACATTCCTATATCTAGACTCATTCCCTTTGTTCATAATCTGTACAATATAGAAGAACTTTCTTATAACAACAGACACATGTTGGTCAAAAGCTATGTCACTGTTGACATAAATTCCCAAATCCTGAACAACTGCGTCAGCTCTTAGGGACATATTGTCAGTGCGGTAGTTTCCTGAGTTAGGTAACATCCTAAAGGATACAATCATGTATTTTTTGGCTTTGAGTTTCAATCCATGATTTTGACACCAGTTGTTTATTTCAGACAAAACTTTTTTCAGGATGGCTAAGACATTTGGGGGTTCAATGACTGCTCCTAGCTTGTTGTCATCTGCAATCTTAGTTAGCCAGAGCCATTTGGTATTTATTGGCTTTTACTTCAGAAAAGGAGATGTAAAACAGAAGAGGTGCCAGCACAGAACCCTGGAGGATTTCACTGGTGACTGGTCTCTCTGTGGAGATAACTTCCCCTATTTTGATTATCTGCATCCTATCTGTGAGCCAGTTCGCAATCCAGCAGATGACATAGAGATATATTCAAAGTTTATTTAGCTGAGAAATTATGTCAGAAATTCTGGCCAGGTTGAGATATTTGCTGTGTACAATTTTGCCTTCATCATTCCTTTGATGACCATTTCAAAAATATCCATCAGGTTGAGTAAGCATGTCCTGCCCTTGATGAATTCAAACTGAAATACATCTACTGTCTGGAGGTTCCTTATGTCCTGACTGATTAATTCCATGAGAAGTCTTTCCAAGGCTTTGCTTATGAGGCTGATCAGACTTGTGGGTCTACCATTGTCTGGGTCTGTGGAGAGTCCTCTCTTATGCAGAGAACCACTGTAGCTGTTCTCCATTTAATTGGTACAAAATCTGTCTGGAGGCCAAGATTGAACAGTATTGATAAATACTGGACCCTCTTTGAATGACACTAAAACTAAGCCAATTATTAAAGTCACTTAGTTTTTGCACATATTGCAGCATCATCCTTACATCAGTATGCAAGTTATCTCTTTAATCAGGTATATCAGTTATTTCTTTCCATCACAAACGTTTATAAAGAATGTTACCTGACACTATGAAAACTTTCCTCTTGGAATCTAAGCAGTTATTGAAGAAGAGTGTATGATTTATTAGCAAGGCCAGAGGTTTTACATTTGTAGTCCAAAAAATGTGTTAAGTCTGCAATATATACCTGCCTGCCTTTCATACAAGTAGATATCCAATAAAATTTTTATCCATTTTTACTTCAAAAGCATAAATTATAGGTTCATAGGTAGGTACTAGCTATCTGCCTGAGGGCATTTATAAGCCTAGCCAGAGGGTTTCAGCTTTCGCCGCCCCATTGATTAAATAACTGGTCCTCTGTAAAGCAGAGCCAATGAAATGATCCCAGGGGTGTATTTTCTGTTACCCATCCACTCGCCAAGGTTTCTCTTGAAGAGTGTTAGTGAGGGGCTCTGCCTAATGTAGTTTGGAATTTTGTTCCAAAGCATGGGAAGTCTCTGTGACAGGAATCTATCCCTCCAGCATGTTCTATTTATTGTTGTGGCGAGGTTTAGCTCACTAGAGTGTGTGGCTCGCAGTGACTTGGATTTCTTTAGGTGAGGCCTGTCCATCAATTCTAAGTTGGACATGGCTTTGTAAGTCAGGCAGAGATCACCTCTGATTAAGCGATATACCACTGAGTACAGCTGGAGTTTTTTCAGTCGGGCTGCATAGAACATATGTTTGAGGCTAGTAATCCTCTTGGTGAGGTACTTTTGTGGTCTCTCCAGCTGTTGGAAGTGTCTTGTGAAGTACATCCCAAATGGGGCATTGTACTCTATGATGGGTCTGATGAGTGTCGAGTAGAGGGGCACTATAACCTCTTTATTTCTAGATGTGAACCCTTTAGTAATTAGATGGGCCACATAGAAGGATTTCCTAACTACTTTAGCAATACAATTGTCAAAGGAGAGATTACTATCTACCTGGGTCCCCAGATCTCTTATTTCCTCTTCTGTATTAAGGGGGCTGCCACCAATGTGGTAATTCGTGGGTGTTTTGTTTTTCCCAAATGGGATGTCTATGCATTTTTTGGCATTTAGCTTGAGGCCATGACTTTGACACCAGGTGTCTGTCTCAGTAAGGCCCTTTTATTTTTGTTAATGTCACAGTGTACTGCAGCGTTACACAGCTGTTGTCCTCCTTACATATTTTTAGCATTGTTTTTCATTTCCTTTATTTTTTGGAGGGGGGGGGGTCTGTATTAACTTATATGTTGTCATTGGAAGCTTTCAATTATTTTGAGTATGGTGGATGCATACTTTCATACATATTTGTTTTTTCAACAATTAGTTTTGGATTAATTATAATTGTTGTTCTTTTATGTTTCATCTCATACAGGGCTATGGCACCCAAGTATCTGCACCCCATAAAATACCATATAGTGACACAGAGAGTGAAGTAATCATCTAGGCACTACATGAGGTAGAGGTGACAAGTCCACACATGACAACTGGAAGTAGGTGTTCAATGATGTAAATGCTGTAGCAGGCCATGGCTGTACCTATCAGAAAATCAGACATAGGACCATTGACATGATAACACATGCAAAACGTAGGGTAGGTGCAGTTACCCTGGAACGTATGGCTATGTAGGTCTGCTAATGAACTACCACTTACTGAAATAGAGGAGTTTCTGTCCAGTGTTGGGGGTTCACAAAGATTTGCTGATTTGGTGCTGAAGTGAACAACAACCCAAATGTGTGCAGAACTTCCAGGTATGCCATATAGGTTCATAGGTGTTTACTATGCTACTGACCACAAGGGCCTTTTTAAGCCTAGCCATGCATCTCAAATCTCTGACAAGTTCTGGTAGCTTTGATAAGTGTAAGCAGGGGGTTGGGAGATGAAATATTTACAAGCAGGCGTCTGGGAGATGAATCATTTATGGACTCCCTGTGTCCATTAGAGACGTAGCTGCCAAACCAGGGATGAATTTCCTATTCCTCATCCAATTGTCCAAACTGCACATGAATTGGGCTAGGGGAGGAAGTCTGTTCACATGGATGGGAAGCCTGTTCCAGAGAAGGGGTAGTCTCTGAGATACACACCAGTCCCTCTAGCAGATCCTATTTATATCACAAGCAAGGTTTAAGACTTTAGAATGGGCAATTCTGGCACTGTTTGTTTTGTGGATATGCAGGAGGTCTGTTAGAGTAGCGTCTGACAATGCCTTGTATGCCAGGCATAGATCTCCTCTCAAAATCCTGTAGGAGACAGAATACAGGGATAGGGCTTTGAAGCAGTCTGCATAGGACATGTTACGTATGCCATGTATTCTTTTAGTGGGGAACCTCTGTGGATGTTCCATTTGTTGGATATACCTGGTTACATACATACCAAAAGGGGCAGTGTTCTCAATGTTACATCTGATGAATGCTAAATACAGTGGAACAATGACTTCCTTGTACCTAAATGCCATACCTTTGTTTTTAAGTTGTACAACATAGAATTATTGCCTCACTACTGCAGACACATGATGATCAAAAGCTAGATTACTGTCTATGTGTGTCCCCAAGTCCCTAACTACAGGGTCAACTCTTAGAGTTGTGTTGTCAATATGATAGTAACAGGGTTGAATGACTTCCCAAAGGATGCTATTATGCATTTCTTGTAATTTAGTTTTAATCAATGGCTCTGACACCAATCGTCTGTATTATTCGTTTCTGGAGAACATTGTTATTGGTGGAGATTCAATGACAGCTCCTAATTTGTAATTATATGCAAATTTAGTCAGCCAAATGCCATTAACATTAGTCTTGACTTTAGAGATGTAAATGCTAAAAAGGAGTGGTCCCAGGACCAATACCAGAGAGAGTCCACTTATGACTGGCCTGTTTGTGGAGATGATTAGTAAAGAATAAAGAGTTCTCAGTCACTTACTTGGTGGCAGGTTTGTCCTCTTGTATCACTGGTGGGGATCCAATGACAGCTCCTAATTTGTAATTCTATGTACATTTAGTCAGTCAAAAGCCATTGATATTGGCCTTGACTTCAGAGATGTAAATGCCAAAAAGGAGTGGTCCCAGACCCAATACAGGAGAGATTCCGCTTGTGACTGCCCTATTTGTGGAGGTGATTAGTAAAGATTAAATAGTTGTCACTCACTTCCTTGGTGGCAGGTTTGTCCTCTTGTACCTCCCCATCCCAGGGCAAGTCATGATGACTGTGCCTTCCCTTTGCACATCTCTTTGTGATTTAGGGTTGCGTATGTGTTTTATGCACAAAGTGGATAGATAATGCTTGCTTACTCAGACGCTTGCTCTAATTGGGTTTAGTGTTGGTATACTAATTGTTTACCTTACAAACACAGGGTACAGGGTTTGTTCCTCACCTTTGAAAGGAAATTGACTGGGCTTGAAATGGCCTGCAAAGGCAGGTAGCCTAGTACTTACTTATAAACCTATTAATGTATTGCAGGAGAAATTTTGTTGATCATTCCTACTCATTTGTGAATGATTGGTTATGTAATTGTTGACCCTCATTGCAATTCTTTTAATATTCTTAGTAATGCAGTCAAAGCAGATATTTCATTACTGCCTGTTGCTATACTTATGCAAATTATGCTACCGTTGCCCTGCTCACTGGTTTATTACAGAGGACAACTAAAATGCCTAATGTACAGTCTTGGGAAAATTCATAGCTGTATACTGTAAACATCATTCAGGAAGCTACTACAAACATTGCTGTACACCAGGAACATGTTCCAGCTTAAGGACATATAAGAATTTGCATATGACAGTAATCAATCATATATCTCTTTTTTTCATACAGATGCCACACTTACCTTGTTAATAATGCAGCTACAAGATGTGTACTTGGGGGCTGTCACTGTATGATGCTAACAGAACACAACCATTGCATGTTTAAGTAAAGATTGTGGACTTTTGAAGGCATCAGTTTTACTATTTGCATGTGCTTAGGATCTTAGGTTTTTACCTGGGTAGTAAGTGTGTGTGTGTGTGTGTGTGTGTGTGTGTGTGTGTGTGTGTGTGTGTGTGTGTGTTATCCTTTTCCTCTTAGCCAGAGCTATGGCATATTGTGCCTGCCTGCATCTGCCAGCACCATCTGTAGTTAATGGTTCTCCCTCAGATTCCATATCTGTATCTGCTGGAGCTGTTGGCCCTGTCTGTGGTCCTGCCCCTTGTTGAAGCTGTTTCCTTTTAATTATATTGTGCAACATGGCACAGGCAGTGATTATTTGGGCAGAGATGGCTAGATTGTGCTGCAGTGCACCTCCTGATGTGTCTAGACACTGGAAACTTGATTTGATTAAGCCACATTCATATTCTATAATATTATTAGTTTGAGTAAGTGCATTGCTGTATCCTTGTTCAGTGGGGTTGTGTAGGTTTTTCATGAGTGTCATGAACCAAGCTTCCAGAAGATAACTTGCATCCTCCACTAGATGCCTGTGTGAAGAGTCACCCCAGCAAATCTCGTATACATCTCACAGGTGTACTATTTATGTGAGTCATGAAAACTGCCTAAGTTACCTGCCCAGACATTGCAGATGATCGTTTGGGCATTAGAGACAACCTGACAGTTTACAGAGTGACATCCTTTCCGGTTAATATACCTCCTTCCCTGTTTATTGGGTGGAGCTTTTATTTCTATGTGGGGCAATCTATGGCCCCTAAAACATCAGGGATGTGTGCTATTGTATACAATTTCTGCATGGTTCTTGCTGTCTCCACTGAGTGTGTGGAAACAGATATGATCCCTTGCATGAACAAACCACAAAGTTCTCAAAAAAAAAAGGGGGAACTACTCAATGTTCAGTGGATTAAACCAAAAGTAAACTGGAAGACTAAAAACTCCACAGTGAAGATATTGCAATATATTTTATTAAATGTTAAATGCTATTATCTCAAAATCACATCATCAGAACAAAAGTAACAAGTACCCACTCTTCTCTTTAAATATATATTATATGTCAAATGGGGTCTAAATGACCTTCTCCTTCTTGGACAAGGTCCGGCAGCAGCAACTTGAATTAAAGCCTGTTGCACATACAAGTTAATGATCCCAGCAGCAAGGACTATTTTTTTTAAGTGTTATTGTATTCCAAAGAGTTTTGAATTTCAGAGTTAAAGGTGCATGGAATGTACATTATTGCTTTATAAATTTCTAAATAGCTCTGGCATGTTGGATTGCTGAATTACCATATAATTTATCTACGCATGATTTCATTAGAATAGTTTGCCATTTACCCTTGTTTTGTGGTTCTGCACAAAGTTCAGAGTTGTTTAATGAATACAAAATAGATTGCTACTGTGTGAGCAATGAGCAGACAATAGCAGTACTAAGTGTAGGGTGTTCATTAATCCTGTCACCACTGTCTCACACAAACATCAGCTTTACAACTAGTATGATTTATGTATTTATGCAGTCACTGAATAGGAATACAACATCTGAGGAGTACACAGTAAATAAAGTGGCTGGAATTGCTAGGCACAGGAAATCACACATAAAGATGCAGAGGTACACCCACAATTTTCTCTCTTTGCTGACTGGCTTTATTTGTAATTTGGGAGTCAATCTGAGAACCGAAGGTTGTGTCACTCCAATAAAAGTGGTGCAGTGGAACAGTTTCATTTTTATGGGAAATGCAGAACTTTCCATTAAATTCAGTGTGCACCTGGGGTGCAGTGGGATCTAATCTACCAAAAAGTCTATTTATACTCAATCATTGTTTCACACTGTCCACACTTAGGGTCATTAAACTGCACACTGTTTGCCTCCTTATGCCATCATCAGAAGTATCTACCACATGACACAGACTCAGGAAGTAACTTGACAGCTGATGAGCATACAGTATATACTAACACAAGTCTTTTTTTGTAATGAATATAAATCCACTGAAGTAACTTAACAAAAATCTGAATATTTTAAAAACTGAAAGCACACATTAGCTAATGAGAGCAATATTACAGCAAAAAGTGGTAAGCAATAATGCACGCAGTGTTTAATTCTGACAAAATATGTTACTCTGACAATATGCTGTCATGCAAAACAACTTTAAAAGAAACCTATGAACAAATATGTGAATGTCATAGTATGTTGCAATGTAAAACTAAATATTTAAGCCTACGTGCTGCAAAAATTTGTCAGCTTCGCAATATTTCATCTGGCAGTTGACACAGAGGGTTAAGGCTGTGCATTTTTGTTCCTGTTGTGCAGGGTTTGATTCTCCCACCCTCATTTGCCTACTTTGTGACCTTAACCTTATCAAACATTACTTGAGGGGTACCCTTGGAAAGGGATTGTTTGTGCAGAGAGCCTCCTAGTTTACAAATGGGTATTATTATTATTATTATGCTGCCATACTAAAGTAACTCATTCACCCTGTTATCTCACAAAATCCATTTTACCTTTCACAATAGCATCCTCCTTGACTTTGTAATACCTTCTTCCAGGCTGATTTTTTCTTATGGTTCTCCCTCAGACAACATTGCTTCATCTTCTGAATAAAAATAGAGTTAATTCCAATAAAATAGAGGGTGTTTCATCAATTTTCCATATTTTAAAAAGCGTCAGCCTGATAATGTTTTTTTCCTAAATACTCCATTGTTTTGAAGGGGATATTTTCAATACGTTTTCAAGGCTTATTTGCATTTTGCCTAAATTTCTTTTGTTTTACATTATAAACAAGCTGATTTACATCAGCTGCTAAAAACTGTGCAATATATGGTCAATATCTATCTGCAGTTTACAGATGTGTGCTACATGTAATATATGCAGTAGTCATTTGTATTTTGCATGTACCTCATTTGTTAAACCATGTGATATTTTATTTGCTGTGTGAGATCAATCCCATAATCAATCAAACATAAATTCTAAATCTAAAAAGTCTTTACTGCCTTATAGCATAAACTAAGACCAAAAAAGAGGAATAGGATCAGCCCACTTACAAACACAAAAAAGTAAGTACGTAAACAATTGGTTTTTGTAGTGTATTATGAGATTTTTTTTTAATGTGACTTGCATTATATGAGCATTTTTACCAATTTAATACTTTGTAACTGTTACTGAGTAACACGAAATAGCAAGTCCATCTAGCCCAAATTGTCAAAACAGCTTCTCTACCCATTTACATAAATGAAAGTTAAGCCTAACCAAGGTAATTCTGAGATATTGTGTGCACAAAATTATATGAATTTTATGCCACAAATAACTTGCCCATGTTAATTTATATAGTAAAGCTGTATGAATATATAATTATGCTTTTTATGGGCTTCTTTCAATATCACAAACAAAAATATGATAGGACAATTTGCGTCCATTTTAACTTTGTATAGATGTATGTAAGTACCTGTGGGTCTCCTGCAATAAACTGGCATCCTAACTAGCCAAGGTTATGTGCCTTACACATTTTTCTTTCTGTATAATTAGGCGTTGCCTCCAATTAAGATTCTGAACAGGATAAAACAGGTAACAGATAAATATATAAATTAATAATTTATTGTTGTGCGTGACATGAGTGTGTTTTGGAATTTGTGTCAGCTCAACATTTTTCCAGACTGAATAATATAATACAACTCAATCACAAAATGTAACAAACAAATAAATATCTAGCTAATTAAAGAAATAAAATATACATATAAATCCTTGGTTAGGAGCAAGACACCATCACAGTCCTGGGAATGAACCAAGCAGTGCACAAAAACTTACTCCAAAACACTGAGAGACCACTGGGATAAAATATGTGTACACAGTCTTTTGTAGATGCTGTAATCAGACTTTCTCTTAAACAACAGCACAGTGGCGAAGTCAAATTATCCAAAGCAATTTTGTTAATCAAAGAAAACTTTTAAAACTGTTCTAACAGTTAGATAGCATGAATTTTCTAAATTAAAGTTTGATTCTGTTCAACATTATCATATGTATACTCAAATCATGACATCTCAAAACACAAGTATAGAAGACATTTTAAATACAAACTCATGGAAACTAGGTTTCAAGGTTAAGACAAATATTACAAAAAATTTGAAAGATAGTTATAACAGCAAATAGTGACTAGATCATCAGGAGTGCATACACAATTATCGGAAATATACATGAAGGTTTTATTTTTCACAAATGGCTCTAATAAATATTGTCATGTATACATTCAGACAGTGAAGTATCGTATAGGATGGAGAAAGTTACCAAATACATGAAGTGGTAGTACTCTGCAAGTAACAAGATATATGATCACAGACAAAAATGAACGGTAAAGTGTGGACAGAGTCACATTACAAATCATGATCTAAAGGAGATGTCAACAGACATTCACTATTATTTATTCAAATACAGACTGAAATACATTCTGAGAGATCATTAGCAAAATAAATGTATGAGGTGTGATACAAATTGGCAGACAGCACTTAAAAATGCTGGCATCCTGATCCAGGAATTCTAATTATAATTTATAAAAAGCTTACCTATCAGATCATAAAAATAAAAAAAATATATTACTTAATATCATCAGTATGAAACATAAGTAAAGCCCATAATGAAGTACAGCTACTAATTAATAACGTGAACTGTTGCTCATGTGTGTGAAATCAAGTATGTGTGTAGTTGTGTGTGGGGGAGGATAGAAGTGGCAAACAGCAGTGTATAAAAATGATAAAAAAGGTTCTAATCTGAAATCATATAGATAAATCAAATTAAAAGGGAAAGAGTCTATATCATTATATGAGTTTAAAATATCTGTCTGTTCTTTATTTGTTCATTATGAGCAGAAGTCATGAACAATATATTTACTTTGCAAGGACATGTACATTCAATATCTGTAAAGAAGGTGGATTGTCATTTACAGGCCAATTTAACGTAAAAAAATTCTTCCCTGTCCACACTATGATCATCAGCTTATAATTACCATCAGACAGCTTACATATTTCCTGTTTGCAGATGCTGTTAGGCATTTCAAGAACTGGTGG
Organism: Protopterus annectens; assembly: GCF_019279795.1. Taxonomy (NCBI): domain Eukaryota; kingdom Metazoa; phylum Chordata; order Ceratodontiformes; family Protopteridae; genus Protopterus; species Protopterus annectens. The sequence continues at coordinate 499,365,740 of NC_056751.1, forward strand.
CTTGTATTATACATCAAGTGAATGCATAGAGAAGTCAGACGCTAGGTATATTATAACTTGTGCTCTCACTGTCTTATACTATATATATGTATATATGTATATATATATGTGTGTGTGTGTGTGTGTGTGTGTGTGTGTGTGTCTATATATATATATATATATATATATATATATAATATATATATATATATATATATATATATATATATATATATGTGTGTGTGTGTGTGTGTGTGTGTGTGTGTGTGTGTGTGTATATAGATATATATCTATATATATAATATATATATATATATATATATATATATATATAGGCATACCTTCAAGTTGTTGCTGACTCTTTCGTTGTGACAGTTCATTGTAAAAAAAAAATTAATTCAGAATGAATTTCACTGCTGTGTTTTGTAATATGAGCTGACAGTATGCTGTTTAGGGTTTTCCCCCTTTTCTCCACTGTGGTATAACTGTAGAGTTGGTGAATATAATTGTGGGGGAGTGCAGGCTAGCCCCCTACAAAAAAATACTTGTTTTCGCTATTTTTATAGGTTTCATATAAGTGCTTGAGAACACCCCCCCCCCCATTCCATGAAAATAGCATGCCCATCCTCCCATGTCAGCACTTTAAACATCCTAACCACAACTCATACCCTGGTCACTTGGGCCACAGTTAGGCTGTCATTTCTCTACACTATAGTAGTGTTCCAACATTCTTTTAGGTAGCCAAAGTATGAGCTCAGAGCCCATACTTACAGCCCTTGACTTTTTAAAACAAATCCTAGGATATATGGATGGCTTGTATCTAGGCATAGGTGTGAAAGTTTTAGATGGAGAAGAATAACCAGTTAGATACATTAGATGGAAGATTAACAATGCCAATAAATGCTATTCAGCTACAGTGATTAGCAATTAAGTGGACCAACACCACCATGAAAATATTACTTCAATGTGAAAAAGTCTGCCTTGTCTCAGATCCTGCACCTCTTCTATGGCTTTTCAGATACAATAACATCAATTTAAATCTGTCTTGGTGGCAATGACCCACCCGCCTTTCAGCTTCTAAAGTGTGCCAGGCTATAGACTACTGAAAGCCAGATCTGCTCTCCCAAACACATAACCCATAACAAATGCATGATGGTGGAGAGCGGAGAGTTTGTTGCATACAATGGTAGCAGCTTGTCCCTTCAAATGTGCTACCTCAGGAAAATTGGGTAGTATTCTTGATGGATGATCTAATTAAAGATAGTAACTCAGAAAAAGGCAAGGAAGTTAGAGATAACAATAGACAGATGTACAGAGGGATATGTAAAATGCAGTGCTCTGGAATAAAGTAGATTTGTGATCTTTGGGTCTAAAGATGGTATCAGGAGGAGACCAGAAGGAGGAACATACTCCAGATGGAAAAAGAAATGTAACCTAGAGGGTATCCCTTTGAGGGAAGTCAGTTAACCCTAAAGAAAATGTCAAAAGGATTCATCCTTTCCTGAATGGAAGAAGAATAAGTTATCTTTATTCCTGCCTCTTGAACTATGAAGAAAACTGCTCTATTTTGTAAGGTATGTGTTAAGTGTGCTTCATTTATTTTACCACTTACAGGGCCAGAACTATGTCTGTAAAGCAACACTGCATCTTAATATAAGCACAACAGCAACCTGAGAAAAGATTTAATTTTGAATGCAGATGGAAATGGTAAGCATGGATTCAGTCCTCCCCTTTTCTGAACTGTATTTATTGTAAATAAACATAACTTTCAAACTGGAAAGCTGGCTCCAGAGACTCTCAGTCTGGATAACTTAATATTGAACCAACAGTGGGGTAATACATTTAAATTGGAAACTAAAGATGCAATTAAAAATATTTGAGATGTTTGGCATTAGCTGAATGGAGGCCCCTATCTTTGTTCAAAGGCCACTTTACTGATTATTATTTTTTTTACATAGATAAAAACTGGAAGGTAAGACTGCAAAAAAAAAATAAATAATCTACAGCTTATACTTTCCTGTCTCCCTATCCCACCCTTTAATAATACTGAAACAATTAGTACTGTACTAAGGATAACTCCCAACAAGACCCTACTCGTAATGGAATCTACATCCATCCTAGAAATAAGATCAGCACCACTGAAGAATTTCAATCATTGGTCACCTCTAATATACCCAAGAAACAAATTTAAGGAAATTTCAAAATTTATTGGCTGTCTGTCAATTGAGATTATCCTTAAAGTGCCATTAATTTCTTTGGCTTCACCCATCTAATTACCTCTTCCACTCACTACATAAACAAGGCCAACTAAGTTCAGTACATGACTGGATACTCACCTCCTCCTTCTCTGCAAACATAATCTCCTATGGCTCTCTTTCTAATGTTCTAAGTGACCACCTTCCTATCATTATCATCAGAGTTCAGAACCCCACTTCCAAACCATACCCCTTTAAGGAAGACAGGAAGCTTTCCCACTTCCAGACCATACTACTTTAAGGAAGACAGCAAGCTTTCCCACTTCCAAACCATACCACTTTAAGGAAGACAACAAGCATTACCACTTTCAAACCATACCACTTTAAGGAAGACTTTAAGGAAGACAGCAAGCTTTCCCATTTCCAAACCATACCATTTTAAGGAAGACTTTAAGGAAGACAACAAGCTTTCTCATTTCCAAAGCATACAACTTTAAGGAAGACAGCGAGCGTTCCCACTTCCAAACCATACCACTTTAAGGATGACAGCAAGCTTTCCCACTTCCAAACCATACCACTTTAAGGAAGACAGCAAGTATCCCCACTTCCAAACCATATCACTTTAAGGAAGACAGCAAGCTTTCCCACTTCCAAACCATACCACTTTAAGGAAGACAGCAAGCTTTCCCACTTCCAAACCATACCACTTTAAGGAAGACAGCAAGCTTTCCCACTTCCAAACCATACCACTTTAAGGAAGACAGCAAGCTTTCTCACTTCCAAAATCAACTTTTCTCCAGAACAAACAACTTTATTACTGGCAACATCTAAAGGGTCTTCCTGTAGATGATACGGTTGCAGAATTCACCAGAACCTTCTTTAACATTCTAAACAGATTAGTCCTTTCCATTTCCATACTCATGAACCGCTCTAGCACAGAAACATACATCCAAACACTATGGGAAAAAGTTATATCCTTCCACTACATGAAGGTACCACAACCCATCAGGTTATGACAAGAGGAACGCTCCATGAATTAAATGCTAGTGCAGACAGCACCATCCCCCCAAGGGAGCTGCAGCTTTAAATAAGAGCATTGATGCATAAACACCAACAATTTCCAAAACGGTGAATAATGCTTTAGCTGGCCATCTCTACATAATGTCAGCCATTCATATTTTATGCGGTAGGGTAGGGTGGGACTACTAGGTGAAAATCTCTCTTTAGTAGCATTATCACACAACCCCAGGAATCTTGATTTCCTCACTACTCACCAGCCTTGAACATAGGTTGTATTTAGTCTAGGAAAGTTATTTCAGGTTTGATACACCTGAATGATAAGGTGGGTTTTCCTGTTAGTATGTGATACTCAGTTATAAGTAACAAAAAATGTGCAAAAACAGAGCATAAGTAAAGCTTTGGCCTCAGAATGGAGACTTGATAGACTAAGAATGATGCTCAGAAATTATGTTGATAGATTCATAGGTAATTACAAGACTATTAATCTGTGAGGATCCTAAGAAGCCCAGTCTTATAGTCCCATTGTAGTTTTTGTACAAATAACCCAAAGATAGGCCACACAATGATTTAAGTTAATTGGTATGGAGTAGGCAATCAGTCTGCACACTATTTTAAGCCTAGCCAAAAAAAATATATAAATATTGTCCTCTATCCTCAAGGATGGCAAGATGCGATAGACTGGGAGAGAATTTGAGACTGCTTATCTAATTATCTAGGTTTGCCTTTTAGGTGGCAAGGGTGCTACTCTGCTTGACATGTTTGGAAGGTTCTTCCAGAGGAGAAGGATACTTTAGGATATGACTCTATCACTCCAACATGTCTTATTTATCTACTGATGAAGGTTAACTTCCATTAACTGAGTATTTGATGCACCATTAGTTCTGCAAATGAATAAGAGGCCAAATAGGTTTGGATTTATCACAGCATGAAAGGAAGACATAAATCTCCATGGAGGAATCTGTAAGAGACTAAGTACAAGTAAGACCGGCTAGTCTCTCTTAATAACTTAGATTTTTCAGGCCACTGGTCTTTTTGGTAATGAATCTCTGAGGTCTCAAAAGTTGTGTGATACATTTAGATAAATACATGCCAAAAGGTGCAGTATATTCAATAATGGGTATGATAATACTCAGGTAAAGGGAAATTAAGATTTCTTTAGATCTAGTAGAGATGCCTTTGGAAATTAGATGGGTCAGATAAAAGCCTTTCTGAAGTACTGTGGAGACATGATGGTCAAATGATAAGGAAATATCAACAACAGTACCTAAACCCCTTACAACAGCTTGTCTGGAGAGTAGCATCTCCTATACAGTAAGTGAAACTGTTTTGTTTACCAGAATGAATTATGCTACATTTTGTAATTTAATTTGAGATAATGTCCTTGGACCAATTGTTAACATGGTCTAACTCATGTTGGACCAAATATGAATTAGTTGAAAATTGAATAACACTCAATTTATAGTCATCTGCAAACTTAGTTAAACACAGTCCAGGATAGCTGGCCTGAAAGTACAAAAAAAATACCAAATAGCAGATGGACCAAAATTTAGCCCTGCGGTACATTACTGGTAACTGTTTTGCTTTCTGAACTGGCACCTGTGACTCTAACTACATGAGTCCCGTCAGACAACCAAATTAGCTATCCATCGCAAACATGTTGTTGTGTCTTTCGGCTTTTCCCGGTTAGGGGTCGCCACTGCTAATGATTGGCAGTAGATTTTTACGTGCTGAGTTGCCAGCTCTGGCGCACAACCTTCAATGAAGGTACGCCCATTCACGCATGTCTCCACACAGAAGACGCTTTAGCTGAGAATCGAACAGGATAACGTCTTACTATCCATCGCAAACATAAATATTTATATTTAGATTTACAGGTCTGTCAATAATGTCTGGATGGAGAATAGTGTCAAAGGCCTTGGCCAGGTCTAGATATGCTATATGCACGGCATAAGTACTATCCACTGCTTCAGTTGCATTTTCATAGTAGTTAATGAGGTTAAAGATGGAGGACCTTCCTTTCATAAAGCCAAACTGAGGAGGGTCCAGGGTTAGACACCAGGATCTGTGGTTGGGCTACCCTTTTGTAATGGCATTACAGTGGCTGTATTCTAGGTTTTCAGGAACATAAAAAGTGTAGAGGCTTAGATAAAGGAGGTTAAGTAGCAGTACAGACAGGACATATTTGGCATTGATAATCAGGCAACCTGGTATGTTGTCAGAGCCCATGCATGGAGTATTCTTAGTTTTTGAAAGGGCTGAGAGAACTTACTCCATAGTAATTAAAAGGGGTAGTTAGGAATGTGGTACCTATGCAATAACTATAACTGTGGGTGGAGTAAATTTGCACCATACCTGATTTGTTAGCTAGGATATTAGATATTTTGGTGGGGTTCAGGGAGTCTAATTTTATTGTGGACTAGCTCTGAATATTGTTGGGTGCTAGTTCTTAACTTCCAGACATAGCTGAAGAAAGACTTGCAGTTATGTTTGGTTTCTATGACTCTTTTATGTTTATACACAGCTTTGAGCTTCCTAATACTTTCCTTAAGCTCATTTTTAGTTTAAGTTTGCTCTTAAGGTAGGTAGAATGAGACCTCTTATAAGCATTAAGCAGTTTCTTTCTCTTGTTGTATAATTTATTGATACAGGTATTCCATCACAGGTGATTGTTTTTGAACTTTTCATTATATTTGTTGCAGATAGGGACTGACTTATTATTACAGCTATTTAAGTGGGAGAAGAAGTCAGAGGCATAGGTAGCAGCTTTAACAATGCAATACTTCAGAGAATGATTCAAAAAAAATATTTAAGTCATTAGTAACTGAAGAAGTTTTGCTTTTCTGAAGTCCCTAAACACTGAGCTATTCATAGGAGAAGTACCACTAGTTTTAAAGGATAAGGTCTCTAAACTGTTGTCTGGTTTAACTAGGCATAACGATACATATGGAGCTGTGTAAGAACTGGCCATATTTGTGTGGACTACATCCAAGTTATTGGTCATCTAGTAGGATGGTTAACTATTTGTAAAAGAGAGTCAGCATTTATAATGTCAAGGAAGTGCAGGGCATGCAGACCACTGACAGTGAAGGTCACCCAGTTTCTGGATGGATAGTTAAAGTCGCACAGTAAAGAGGTCTTCTATTTAATGAAAACTTTATCTAATGCATTAAGAAAGCTATTGTGCGATGGAGGAGACATAGACAGTGTTCTGCAGCTATGTATGAAGTGGTAATTAGTCTTGTCTATGGTGGATTTGGACTTCTAGGAGTTTAAATATAGTGTCCCAAGGAATATGCCATGAGATAATATCCTTGACAAATGTTGATATTCCCCCAGAGTTTTCAGTGGGTGTGGAGACATTCAAAGCATTATACACAGGAATAGGAGTACTTTCATTTCTCTGAAACCATGCTTCTGTAACTACACATATATGAATGTCTTCCACTGGCAGGAGAACCTCAATTGCCGGCATTTTTTTTTTTTTGTGAGTTTGTCAATATTGCCTGAGTAGGGAAAAGTGCCAAAAGTCTTGGCCAAGTTCAGGTAGGCTGTATGCACAGTTTCCCCTTATCCAGGGCCAGGGTGACTGTCGAAGAAGTCCACCAGGTTTAATAGGCATGATCTCCCTTTGACAAATCCAAACTGAGTAGGGTCAAGTGTTTGGAGACTAACTATAAATTCCATGATGATTCACTCCATGGCCTTGCAGATAAGGCTAGTCAGGCTAATAGGTCTATAGTTCCCAGGGTCAGTGGAAGTACCACACTTGTGCAAGGGGATAACAGTGGCCATTTTCCATTCAGCTGGGATGAAGGCGGTGTTTAGACTATAACTGAAAACAGTACACAATGGTGTTTCTAATTCTTGTTGGAGCCCATATAGGATGCAGCCTGGGATGCTATTAGGTCCCATAGATGCTGTGTTTTTGGCATTAAAGGGGGCATTATAGACTTGCTCTTTAGAGAAACAAGGGGGTAACAGGTAGAAGAAATCTCATGGGGTATTTGTGGTGGGGACAGGGGAGTGAGGTTTACAGAACCTGTTGGCTGAGAGGTTTGCTATGTCCAGAGACTCAGTGTATATGGTATCATTAACTACCAGTTTATCGCAAAGCTGGGTCCTATCCTTTAGGCTACAAATGTAACTAAAGAACGCCTTATGATTGTCCTTAGTTGAGGACACTAATTTGGATTCATAGTTTGCTTTGAAAGACTTCACAAGCAATCTTATTTGCTTGTTTTAGCTGAGGAAGGAGTGTTTCCAGTTTAGAGCATGCTCCCTCTTATATTTGGACTGCAAATTCTTCCTCTTATTGTAAAGCCTGTTAATGGCAGTTGTCCACCACTTAGGTTTGCTTGAAGAGCTTGTTGTGGTCCTATCAGGTACAGCTGTGTCAATGCAGTTATACATGTGTTTGTAAAAAGCATTAGTGTAAGACATCATAGTTGCCAGTTACATCTGAGGGGGAAGGTGTAGTGAAGCTATTTTTACCATCCCTTAGAAGGATGTAATGTGCTTTGGAGAAGATTTTTAGTTTAGTTGCTGCTGCGAGGGGGGGTTGTGATAGTTACTTAGAATGAGACTGATTTGTGGTCAGATCTGACAATGGAAGACCTCGCAGTGGGGGTGCTACAGTGGTCCACCATATTGGTAAGCACCAGATCCAAGATGTTGGCACCCCTAGTGGGGTGTCTACCAGCTGGTCAAGGGCGTTGGACTTAATGAACTCGAGGAACCTTTGTGCAACTGAGTTTGAGCAAGAGTAATTTACCCAGTCAATGGATGGGTAATTAAAATAATTGAGAACCATATTATTTGGGTGCATCTTGCTGGATTCAAGTAGATTCAAGAAGGCAGAGGGGTGCCTTGATTCATAAAGGGGGTTATTGTACCTGAAGTGTCTGCACAAAATCATACTGTTTAACCAATCTGTACGAGTAATTATCTTTAATGAATATTGATACACCACCTCCTTTAGTTTTAATGCCTTCCATTAGTGGTCTGAATGTGTGGTAGGAGGTGTAACCCAATGCTGGGGTGCTCTCCACTGTCGTGAAACATGTCTCTATGACTGCACAGATGTCAGCATCTTCCATGGTGAGAACTGTGAGTGCAGTTTCATGCTAAAAGTCCAAGCATTTTGCAGCATAACCTTGAAGTTGTTTTTTGATGAAATTTTTACATCAGGAATTTTATCCTTGTGACATTCCCTAAAAAAGGCAATATGGGGTTGGCAAGAGCCTTTGCCAATAGCTGAAATCCCAGGGGTGACAGATGAAGGCCATCTCTGGCAAAGCATTGAGGTCTATTGATCATGTCATCCAAGCTGACAGAAACTGGACCCCCTTAGAATGACACACGAAACTAATCCAATTATTGAAGTCAATGATGTTCTGTTTATATTGTGGTATCATCATCATAGGCGGGACTATATTAAATATTCAAATGCTTAAATGTTCGAATCACTAAAGATCGAACTTTAGTGATAAAACTCTTAAATGTTCGAATATTTTAAAAAAATTAAAAAAAAAAAAGTAAAGTGTTTAAGCAGGAGGGGTAAGCCCCCCTGCAAACCCCATGTTGGGGGCTGTGCCCCCCACACCCCTCCACTACTTAAATATACCAACTCTGAGATCACACTTCAGTGTGCTACAATGCAGAAATGGAAAATTTCCCATTCCCTACACTGTAGTGAGATCTTGGAGTTGGTATATTTAAATAATGAGGGTGTGGAGGGTGCAGGGGGGCTTGTTCCCCCTGTTTACACCTTTCAGTTTTTCAGTGATTTGAATGTTTAAATGTTTAAGCGTTTGAATATTTAATATAGACCCTCATAGGTGAGGGTAATATACTGCTCAAGGCTAAGGACATACTTGCCTGTTACACGTAATCGAGAGAGCTCAATCATGTCTCTCCTCATGTAGTCCAGGAAGGTACATCTCAAGTCGTTCACATCAACATGTACTATGACCAAATAATAACGGTAATTGTTGAGAAACTTGAGTGCCTGATTGATCTGATGAATCCTGGCACCAGAAAGACAGCTGACCATCCATCCATGGCCTTGCAGATAAGGCTAGTCAGGCTAATAGGTTTATAGTTCCTGGGGTCAGTGGAAGCACCACACTTGTGCAAGGGGATAATGGTGGCCATTTTCCATTCAGCTGGGATGAAGCCGGTGCTTAGACTGTGATTGAAAACAGTTCCCAATGGTGTTATGGTTAAGCCTGGTGAGGGGGACATCTGTGTGTCTAACTATAGTCTCTCTTATGAAAAATATATCTGGAGTGGATGTGCGTTGCCTTATGGGCTTTATGGTGAGACACTTGAGTTTGTATAATTATATGTATTGTGTGTTTTTGGTGTTATGATTGGTTTGATATATATGTGTTTTGGAAGTCTCTGATGTTTAGGTAGATTTTTTGTGAGTACCTCCGCATATACTGGTCTATGTACATGCAGTGTGTCATGAGCAGAAGTTGTGGTAGGTGGGCTGACAACCAACTCTGTATTGCTATCTATTGCAGGAGAGGGATTTGATTCCAGATTCATAATGTAGATGCATCTCTCACAAATGGTACAGGAATGATTTAAAAGTAGGGGGTTGTCAGTTTACATTAGGCAGTTGCCACACTGCATCACTAGACACGTCAACCAGGCTGGTAGGAGAAAAGAAGGGAAAATGACAGTTCATGGTCCGAGGAATAACCTTGGTCTGGCTATAACAGCTGAAGAGGAAATACAGCAGGGGCAGGTATTAGTAGGTTTAAGCATGAAGAGCTCTGGTTTAGGTAATATTTGTGAAGCTAGAGAGCAGGTGTCTGTAACCAGCAATCCCTCTGCACAGTAGTACACAATGCGCAAACAGGCACAAACAAACACAAACCAGTTCAAACAGATGCTTATTAAAGCAGATAAACATGAAACAGTCAAAGTTTAAATTATCCAACCAAAACACTCTAAATATAGCCCTGCAACACTTAATCTAGCTAGATCAGTCCAGACAGTACCTTCCTCCTATGAGGGCACAGGGTTGCCTCTGCAGGTAATCTCCAAATGTCACAAACAGTACTGGATTCAGCAAAAACTATGTCACACTGCCAGCCCAGCTATTTGGAATTTTATAAATAATTCTATGTCATTTGTGAATATTGATATGATTTATACAGAAGTATGTGTTGAACAGGGTTTGTACAGTAGTGAGCTTAAGAATGTAACCATAGCATACCCTGCTGGAACACAGAAGATTAACCTGCAAAACGTAAGAATAGTTGAGGTTAAGTAACTTATATAGCTTTATAGCTGGGCCATAAACAAGAGATGTTATCTCTCAGTTTCAATGCAGAAGCAGACAAAATGCCTAGAACTAGAAGTTCTTTGTATTGTCTTGAAAGAGAATTAATTACTAGGTTTAGGATACAGAAGTGTTTTATTGCTTTATGACTTCCTAGCAGCTGCACAGCTGTGAGCAAACATCTGAAGGCTATGTATTTTTTACACACAGATGTTAAATGTTGGACACTGGAGGGTTAGCTTCGGAACTCAGGTGACAAAAAGTGATGTTGACTAAGCTAACCCAGCAGTAATATTTGATATTAATTTAAGAACTCTCTCAGAAAGATACCAGGCATTTTGCATTTTATCTTGGACCTAGCAAGAACGTCCACTCATCATCAGCACTATTGCACTTGTCTTGCTCTGTAAGTAAGTAGGGCATAGCATCTTTTTTAGATCTAGATAGGAATATAGCAAAGATTAGTATAGATGTTTTCTGTATCTATTTGAGACTGTACTGTAATGTTTTAAAATATTTCCTGTGATTTTGAACTCTGAAGTAACTGTGTTTGCTTACTGAGTATTGTCTTGTTCTTTTATTATTTATTATTAAATATATTTCAACCTATCTTTGTGGCTGATATTTGTGAGACATATTTAAGCTGTTAGCATACTTGCATATCTGTTTGGTGGCAATGTACAGGCCACTCCTAAATATCCTTGCTTGGTCAGACTACCATTTGTAAAAAAACAGTAATATAAACTAATAAAATAAATAAAGCCAACAGCTCCGAACACGATCCAATTTATTGAAGGTAAGCACTTTTGGCTGAACCACCAGCCTTCATCAGACAAAAAAAAAATCATTCTCCAAACAGTATTTATAACAAATTAATTAATTATTTAATTAGCAAATAACATATTAAAACCAGTTAAAATACCAATTAAGAAGTACCAAATAAAACAAGAAACAATTAGTTCACCTATTATAAGACCTCAATTTTAAAACACTAGCAATAGAAATGGGCTCATTCAAACCTGTTCTATTAGAAGCATTTAAATAAATCTGTCAACAGTATTCCCTAATTTCACGATATGTCTTCCATGGACCTCCCCTGGGGCCTAATGTTACTTGTTCCATAACCAAGAATCCAAATGTATGGCCCTCATTCCTTTCTATATGTTTATAAAGTGCATTTGTGTTCCTCATTTTACCAATATCATAAAGGTGCTCATAAATTCGTTGCTTAATCTTGCATTCTGTTTTTCTTATATAAAAGGTAGGACAGTCAAAGCACTTAGCAGCATATACTACTCCCTTGGTATTGCAATTAAAATCATCAGGTATACACTAATATCCATTCCACCCAAAGTAACTACACCACACTCAATAATATTACTACACTGATTACACATATTGCACATCCTCATCTTCCCTTGTATCTTACTATTAGGATTTGAACAAGTGTCACACCAATCTTTTACATTTTTGTCCCTCTTGTATATAACATTTGATTGTGTACCCAATACACTACTAAATTCAATGTCCTCTGCAATAAGGTTCCAATTTTTATACATAACATGAAATATATTCTCACTATCATTAGTATAAGTTGTAATGAAACTCAATTTTTCTCGTGGGTAACTTAGCTCACTCATATTCAACTTTTGTGGGTACTCATTATTTTCCCCAGTTTCCACCCCCTCATCATGATCAATATCATTTCCCACCTCTATACCATATTTGAGCAGAGGTTTATATTTCCCAGTAGTCCTTTTATCCACCACTTCTTGGATTATTGCATTGACATCTGTGCAGTGACAGACACCTGGTTCAAGGCTCCAGAGAGCACCCCTGCATTACCAGGCTATAATTCATACCACATCTTTTGGGCACCTAACCTGGACCAAAGCACTAAAGGTGGAGGCATGTCCATATTCATTAAGGATATCCACACCTCCAGGCTAGTTGCTCAGCATAATGCTTTCGAGATTATCCAAGTTCAACTAACTCTGGGCAAGACCACAATCCAAATTGTAGCTTGCTACAGATCACCTACCATGCCCCAGGATTCCCACTCCTCATTTCTTGATACACTGGAAAATATTAGGGTACAACCTAACACCCTAATAATAAGCAATTTCAACTATCCCACCATTAACTGGGAAAACTAATCATGTACCAACTCTTGTGCTCAACGTTTTCTGGAATTCATAAATTCCAATGCCTTGAATCAACTTATCCATACCTCCACCAGGGGCAGCAATATCTTAGACCTGGTCATTACCAACATGGGCAACCAGTGTTCCACATCAGAGGTCAATTCCTTGTTGGTCAGATCCGACCACAAACAAATCACCCTAGACATCCACATCCCACTCCCACCCCCCATTAGGGAAACCACCATAAAAAATGTCTCCAAAGCCAACTTCACGCTTCTTAAGACAGAAGTGGCAAACTTCACGACACCCCTGCCGATGGACAATAGAGGTATGACTGCTGAATCCTATACAAATGCACTTTATAAGCACTTACACGAGTGCATGGATCGTGCAATCCCTAACAGAACCAAGATGCTATCCTCCAAAAAAGGAAGTCAATCTGGTGGTCCCCTGCCATAAACAAACTCTATAACAGAAGAAAGAAGCTGTTGCAAAAAAGATTAAAATCCCAAGATTAGCAGAACTCCGTGGTCAGCCTCAGTAAGAAGCTGGGATCCCTCATAAAATCCTCCAAAGCTACTTACGAAAAAAAAATTGCCACTGATTCTAAAGACAACCACAAAGCATTCTATAGCTATGTCAAGAATCTCAATGGGAACACTCAAATCTGCTCTGAGTTACAGCACAATGGTACTAAATATACAGAACCAACTGATATTGCCAACATCCTGGCAGATAGGTTCAGTGCTAACTTTACCCCTCTCTCACCCTCAAAAGGGCCCATCTCTATACCGGAAGAATGCAAAGTTCCTGTAATCATGGCTCCACAGGTAAAAAAGCACTCTCCAAAGCCAAGAACATAGCATGCATGGGACCTGACAACATCCCAGGCTGCATTCTACATGAACTATAGATCAAACTGGCACCCCACCTAAGTACCATGTTCAATCATAGCCTCACCTCAGGCTTTGTGCCAACTGAATGGCGCACAGCAAGAGTTATCTCACTCCACAAAGGGGGTGCAACCACGGACCGCGGGAACTACTGCCCCATTGGCCTGACAAGTCTGGTCTGCAAGGCTACGGAATGTATCATCATGGAACTCATAAACAATGACACTGGTAATCTCCAATCTCTGGACCCTACCCAGTTCGGGTTTGTAAAAGGCAGATCATGTCTCCTAAACCTGATAGACTTCTTTGAAGTGGTCACCAAAGCCATAGATGAGGGTAAAGTGGTTCACACAGCCTATCTAGATCTCGCCAAGGCTTTTGATACCATCCTCCACTCTGGAATTATAGATAAACTCACTAAACTCACTAAACAAGATATAAATCCCTATGTCACAAGATGGGTTGCCAACTGGCTCACTGACAAAATCCACACCGTGAAAGTAGCAGACTCTAAATCCAACTTCAGATGAGTGACAAGTGGAGTACCACAGGGTTCAGTCCTAGGTCCTCTCCTGTTTAGTATCTACTTCTCTGAAGTACAGGCTAACACAGAAGGTCTTTGGCTAACAAAGTTTTCAGATGACTGCAAACTAGGAGCCATAATCAAAACTCCTAACAATGTGGACATCCTACAAAAGGGCCTCACTGAGACAGATGCCTGGTGTCAAAGCCATGGCCTCAAGCTCAATGCCAAAAAGTGCATTGTCATCCCTTTTGGTAAAAACTCTGTACCCATTAACTACCACATAGGCAGTAGTCTCCTTAACATCAAAAGTGTGCTAAGAGACCTTGGGACACAGGTGGACAGTAGTCTCTCCTTTGATAATGACATCACCACAGTAGTCAGAATATCCTTCTACATGGCACACCTCATCACAAAAGGTTTCTCATCCAGGAAAAAAGAGGCCATTGTTCCCCTCTACTCATCACTCATTAGACCCATTATAGAGTACCATGCCCCTTTTGGTATGTACCTCACAAGACATCCACAACAACTGGAAAGGCAGCAGAAATACCTCACAAAGAGGATTACTGGCCTCAAACAGATGCCCTACGCAGACCATCTCAAAAAACTCCAACTTTACTCCATCGCATATCGCCTACTCAGAGGCGATCTCTGCCTAACATGCAAGGCTATGTCAAACTCAGAGCTGTTGGACATACTCCACTTAAAGAAATCCCAATCCCTCTCAGCTACATGCTCTAGGGACCTAAACCTTGTCACCATAATAAACAGAACATGCTGGAGGGTAGAGACTTCCAAAACTCTGGAACAAACTACCTATCTATATCAAACAAAGCTCCTCATTAGCACTCTTCAAGAAAAATCTTGATGATTGGATGGGAAATAGGAAATTCACCCCAGGGATCACCTCTGTGGCTCTGCTCGACAGTGGCACAGGAAAATAATTTTCTTGGGTGGCGAAAGCCTGGGTACCTTTTTGGCTAGGCTTATATAGGCCCTAGGGCCAATAGCCTAGTACCTACCTATGAAGCCATGAACCTATAATCAAACTCGGAGGCCACAGAAAGCACTTTATCCATCTCTGTCACTGGTCCTACGTTACAGATACATACATGCTGTACATTTGCACTGCATTCTGACATTTCTTACTACAGTTAAATTCTCAATATCCAAATACAAAGTAACACACAGCGTATAAAAATATCTAAAAGATGATGTTTTGTGAACTTTGAGTTTCTGCTATGGACTCACTCTCACAGGCCAGAACACATTTGAAAGTGAATATTTTGTAGTAGCATACTATGTGCATATGGGTTGGTTGGCAATAATATTTCAGATCTCTGTCATTCAAAAAGATTAGTCATCACCTGTATTTTAGGATACATTTTATTACGTTAATATATGCTTATAACTTCCAATATTAAAAACTGAAAATGAATGTCTTGAAGAAAGCAGACGCTGATCACAGAGTTCTGGACATACCTTCTAGCCATTCTACCTGCACAGGTTGAGAAAAAAAGTTTTTTTTTGTCTGTTTGGTAGGAAGCAAGTCCCTCTGTCTGCCTAACTCCTGAACGTCTACATTTTAATGCCATGACCATACAACAATGGGGAACAGAGAGAATGTTAAAAACAGTGCACATTGGTCAAATACTCATTACAACCCGAAAGTTCAAAATCTGATTAACTGGTCCATAAGGAAATGCAGGGTAACCATGTTTATGAAGCTCATTATACTGTAGTATGAATACCTCAGTGCTGTACTACTAGTATTCATGAGTATACTTCCCTATTACTATTTAACTTCACTGTACTACAGATGGTTTATATACTTTACTATACAGCAACTCTCCTTGATCTTTGTAACAATTCTCTAGGGTAGTGGTTCCACATTGGTCTGCTGATTCATTTAACTCTAATGGCTAATCATTCAATTATTCATTAAGTTAGTTTGCATTCTCTCCAGCTAGGCACTGCACTTCCCCTCTCTCTCTCAAGAGATTAAGGTGTCCAGACCAATTTGAAAATTTGTTTTACTCTGACAGCTACTGACTAAATAATTCATTACATTGTTTTGTTTTTTCCTCAGCAAGTCACTGCACATCCCCTAGTGTATCTTAACCTCTGCCCCAGTCTTGGAATCCATCCCAGTAAGTGTACTGAGACTTTGACTTTTGAGCCGAAGACCACTCTTTCTTGAATTGTGTTTTTGTGTTTACATTTTCATAAATTATGAAATATTTTGCAAAATATGTTTGCCAATGTTGCTTATAGAAAGTGTATTTTATCATCAAGAGTATGGAAATGAATGCATGCATGTCAGAGTACTTACTAAGTATTCAGTAGTATTGTGAGGTTATCCATACTTTACATGCACACACATAGATGTATAGACTCAGTAGATTATAATGTAGTGGGACCCATATTTCAGTCGGAATTAGTACAGTAACATAAAGCCACAATATGTTATGCACAGAAAATAACTACAATTGCCATACAAAATAAACAAACTAGGAAACAGGTTATTGTGGCAAACAACAGTGACATTCTAAACTGCCATCATTATTTTTCTTTTATCAAGATATTTTAAATCGTCTATGCTTGAAGTGTTTGCCTGTAATGGCTAGAACCAACAATTGCGTACTAACTACTCAAGTAAACATAATAATAGTAATAATAATAATAACAATTTAATAAATTTAAAATAATTAGGTAAAGCCATAATCTAGGAGGGAAATGTTATTTTATCCAAAAATTTCAAACAGCACTCTGTGAAGGTGATGATGATATTTTTTTTATTCCCTCATAGGCTAAATAAAATGTTACTGTATATGAAATAAATTTCTGACAAATAAAACTTATCCTTTATTCGTTTTGGAAATAGCTCATGCTATCATAAAATCAGTCATCTTTGTTGGCAATGTTTCAAAACAGACCAGCAAAAAACAAAACAGTAGTTCCACGGTTAAAACATACCTTGAACTATCCATGCTTTTTGGTCATAGCTAGGTAGTTCTCTGCAAACTCCATTCCACATTCAGTTCTTGGTGGTTCTTTGGAAACTTTATAGCATAGGGCTTATTTATATTGAGGAAACTCTCATACAGTAATGCTAAAAAATGTCAGAAAAAAGCATGTGTGTGTCAAGCCATTGCAGTATTTCACTTATGTATTTCTGTTTTACCCACTTATTTTCTAGTAGCTGAATGTAATAGATTATAGTATGAAAGTATTATATTTCCCTCAATAATTTTCAGATAAATGCTCTTAATCCTTTTTCTTTTTGTAATGTACTCTGCAGTTTTAGGGATTTTTCTAACTTGATATGATTTATTTTCTGTTTGGTATGCCACTTTGTGTCTGAAGTATATGTGAAAATAACAAAATAATTCATAAAAAATAGCAGGTTACATCAGATACCCACACTGAAGTCATAAAGTAAATGAAGAAAGACTTTACGAATTAACCTTAAGTTTCTATTTTTAGACTATGCTATTCTGTGATTTAATTCTACATCTCATCAGCAAATCAAAAGTCTGGCACCCATTTCCTTTAAATTAATCAGCCAAAACCAGTTCCAATTCAGCTTTATTTTCTACTTCTTTAAAAGTAGAAAAGGCGCAGAGAGGTCTGCTTGCATGATGCATTCTAAATCAATACTGACCTTTCAAAAAGAAGATTTGAGAAGGGGATAATTGTTTATTTCAAATGCATCTGGTCAAAAAGCATGTTTCTTAAAGGGGTAGAATAAAATGTTCACCAAAGTCTCTGTTATGTGTGAATGACTGAATGTAAGAACCTTTTAAACTGTAATATGCCTAACATAAAAGTGAACATCAGTTTCCATATACAACTTTGTGTTATTGAAGAATAATTCAGAATTATCTTATTGTGCGATTACTTAAAACTATGTTAGAATAATAAATACAAATAAAATATAACAAAAAAAATAAAAAAAATAGAAATGTAATGTTTTCTGTTTTATTCCCCTTTTTGTAAATTGTGATTGCTGGCAACTGTCAGACATTTTGTATATTGTTTGTAAATCTTTTAAATATTTTTGTAATCTTTTTGTACTATTGTTATGGAGCTTATCTCCCCAGGTCACCACTGAAAATGGCCTACTTTCCCAGCCGTACACTATCAGGTTAACAAATATAATAAATAAAAAAATAAATAAATAAATAAATAATGGTTGTTTCAGTATTCGTTTATTTTCAGTGTGTGTGTGTGTGTGTGTGTGTGTATATATATATATATATATATATATATTTATATATATATATATATATATATATATATATATATATATATATATATATATATATATATATATATATATATATATATATATATATATATTTATATATTTATATATATATATATATATATATATATATATATATCTGAGGTCTACTTCATTTGATCGAAAGACCATTTGACCTAAACCCATTTGATCGAAATTACAGCGCAGCCCCCCACATTAGGGTGCGTGGTGGGCGAATCCCCCCACCTATTTTCATTTCAAATCTGTACTTTTTGTGTTAGTTTCTTCTTTTAAAGGAAACTAGATGGGGGGCTTTGTCCCCCACACCCCCCTAACTATATATACCAACTCCAGGTTCGCACGACACTGGGGAGGGGGAAAAATTCCAGTTTTATGCCTTGAATACTGGTTTTTGATCAAATGAAATTTTGATCAGATGGGTTTATGTCAAATGATCTTTCGAACAAATGAAGTAGACACATATATGTCTACTATACATGATCGAAATCCCAAAAAGCTGACTTTCATATGGCCGAGACCATATGATCGACTTTTGGAATTTCGAACATGGATTAAAAAAAAAAACACAAAGCAAAAACTTACCTACACATTGCTAGCACAGGGGCAAGCCCCCCTGCAATTTAAATATACCAACTTTGAGATCGCACTACAATGTGGAAGATGGAAATCTTCCCATTCCACAATATACGGAGATGTCCGTTCTGAACGTTTGAAATTCCAAAAGCCAGTCATATAGTCTCGGCCATAAGAAAGTTGACTTTTTGGGATTTCGATCATCTGTACGGGACCAATATATATATATATTTATATATAGATAGATATATATATACATATATATATATATATATATATATATATATATATATAGATATATAGATATATACATATATATATATATATATATATATATATATATACATATATATATATATATATATATATATATATATATATATATATATATATATATATATATATATATATCCATACATATACACACACACATACATATATATATATATATATATATATATATATATATATATATATCAAAAATACAGGGTGGATTCAACCGACTTCTTTATTCACCACACAAATTCAAAATAATACAACACTGATTGAGCGCTTTCTTCCCTTTACATAGGGATTTCATCAGAATCAATGTACACTCCCAACATCCTTCCTTTATACAATTGTACTTGTGACATCATAATTGCTTAATAAGCAGAGTCAAGCGTTAGCCAACAATTAAAAAATTAAAAAAACATTTTTTATCTAGTGTGCCATATATAAATATTTAAAATCATAAAATCCATATTAAAAAAACTTTATAAGTGTGACTTATGACAAGTAATTATTTGACAGCTGTGGCTTTCTTATTTAAAATGGGTTTAATCGAAATTGTCTCATTTAGTCCAGGCATTTGACCAGCTTGTAATTTTATTTGCCACCGTGTTTCCCTCTCCTCAATGTGGCTTCTGTAATCACCACCCCTTATCTGGTACGTCACCTTTTCTAAGATGGCAAAGTTGAATTCAATAAATATACTGTAGCTTAAGGAATGTTTGTACAAGGCGTTATTAATATTCCCTCGTAAATCCTGTCCCTAAGCCTTCTCTCTGTTTTTCCTATGTAGAACGCCGGACAGGATTTACAAACAGCTAAATACACAATTCCTTTAGTTTGACAGTTGCCTTTAACCAGTTTAACTTCTGTTTGTAAAATATTGTTTAATGTTATACTTTCCTTCGTGCAAATATATTTGCATTGTGAACAACACCCACATTTTGTAGTACCATACGCTACATTTTGTTTATGTCCCACTTCTAATGTCTTTTTTAAGTTGGGACCTAGCTTGTAGACAAAGTTGGGTTTGGGGCCTCCTATTTCCTACAATTTTTGATTACTTTTGAGAATAGCCCAGTTTCTATTAACAATCGTTTCAACCTCATGTGCCTTACATCCAAATGGAACCACCATTGCTTTCTCAAATCTGTTATTTTCAGGTTCATTTTTACCTCTATCTTGTTCCATGCTGGCATAATTCCCCAATAGGGGCTTATATTTGTTTCCCCATTCTTTCTCCACATATACACTGTACTCTTTGATTACTTTTTTTAGGCGTTTTTCGTCGCCTATTGATGACGACATATTCAAAGGGAAACGAGGCGAAAGGCCGGCAGGGGATCTTGATCAAGAAGAGGCGAACGCCAACAATGATGGAAGTTTCACATACTGACAAGGGACCTTATTAGACTATCAAAGAGAAAAGCAAAGTTCTATTAACAACAAATACAATTAAATGGGAGCGAAACCGAAAACGCTCGACCAGGGTTCTAACAGTTTTAGTAAGGGGAACCCAGGTGGAAGTAACTGTCGGGACAGCCAGGAGGTTGTGAACTTAATGGGAAACAGCAACACATTGACCAGAGTTGTGAGTAATGGGCAAATTAATAATTATCAAAGAGCTTTGCTTAAGAAGGGGAAAGGATACGATTATATGCTGAATAAACAATTTGAGTTTTCCAACAAACAATGCATAGAGACACAAAACAAAGACTTTATTGACAGCAAAGAGTGCCCTGAAGGAACTCTTAGAGACTGGATTTTTATTTTTGACTCAAAATTATTTTTATTGAAAAAACTGCAAATAGAAAATGGTTATTTAGCTGAATGTATTTTGAAAATGATTGTCCCAAAGGGGCTAAGGGTGCACAAATTCCCTTTTGGTGTCGATTATGATGACAAGGTTAAAGCAGAATTTATAGAAATGTTTAATAGGCATGGTATTGAATTAATGGAGAAAATAATAACCAACAATGACAAAAAAATAAGCTTTTTAATCACACAAACTGAACTTTTAAATGAAAAGATTAGAAATGACTTATTATTTTTAGAACAGGGAGAACTATATTTTAGAAAAGTGGAAAGCATTGGTTTTAAATGTGACAAATTGTTCAACACAAAATGTAAAAAACTAAATAGGGATTTAAATGACTATAAGAATAACAAGGCATAGATTTTAAAGAATGACAACAAGGAAAGCGAAACCAAAAAAATGGGGCATAACAGGCATGATTTTAAAACACAAAAAATGTATACCAAAAAGGGTAACTTAGATTACCCTGACAGGAATTATCAAGATAAAACAGAACGCCACCATTTTCAGTACCAACAGGAGATGGACGTGGGTTTGATGGAAAACAGGGATCAATGGAAGTGGATTTGGAAAACAAACGTATACAAAAGGAAGGGGTGGTAGATTCAATAGTGCAGGATGGAATCATATATACAATGGGAGGGTTCTACATCTATAATTATGCGGGAGTAGAGATAAAAAAAGAACACTTCCAGTTATGCATGAAAGGCCTGAAATTTGTTCCAAAAAAACCTTTTGATTACGTTGAGACTATAACTGAGTTGAAGACATTTATAAGGAAATTAAATTTGGCCTACATGTTTCATGAGTCGACACATAAGGGAAGTAAAGACAAACATGTTGAATTAAGAAATAAGAGTACATATAATCCACCCGTAGAACCCACACTTAGCATTCTAGAAAAAGCCATTGTGGATGACATTTACAAGTTAAAAAATAAGGAACAACGTGGCCCTAAGAATTATAATTTGGGTAAAAGGGAAAATGAGGTTCTACAAGAACTAAGAAATAACAACACGGTTAGGTTAATGAGACCAGACAAGGGAGGAGGAATGTTTTTTTATGACTCATTTGAATACTCTCAAAAAATCTTTGAAATTCTGAACAACATCTACACATATCAATCTATATCTTTGAATGAAGTCAATATTAGTTACAAAAGAATTGACTTTTATTTGGAAGACTATTTGATTGAAGAAAGAATTTCAGGAGACCTATATAACTACTTAAAAGTGACAAAACCAAAAATTGCAACTATTTTTGGTATACCGAAAGTCCACAAAGGGTTGGACAAACTGTCATTTAGACCTATAGTTGATGGGAGGGGGTCAAAAACCTACCCCTTCAGTGTGGTCATCGATCAATGGCTAAAACAACAAATACACAATGCTGGACATTTAGTGAAGGATTTGTGGGAATTCTTAGATAAAATAGAGAAAAAACGTTGGGAAAATAACTTGATTTTTTTTGACAATTGATGTGGTGGACTTGTTTTCATGCATCCCCAAAAAAGAAGGTTTAGATTTGTTTTCGGACAGTCTTAATAACAACACCCACTTAGACATCAATACTAAAGAATTAATTGTAGACTTTATGGAGATTGTTTTGGATAACAACTTCATTT
The DNA here is from genome assembly GCF_019279795.1 of Protopterus annectens. Lineage (NCBI taxonomy): Eukaryota > Metazoa > Chordata > Ceratodontiformes > Protopteridae > Protopterus > Protopterus annectens. The sequence continues at coordinate 499,388,362 of NC_056751.1, forward strand.
TATCTGAAGGGGAATTTTACAGGCAAGCAAAAGGGGTTGCTATGGGGGCTCTCTGTGCCCCGGTTTTTGCTAACCTAGTATTATTAGAGTGGGAGCAAAACAAGGTTTTTAAGAGTAAATTTTATAAATATATGAAGCTATATATTAGATACCTGGATGATATATTTATCTTGTGGAATGGACCTGAAGATTTGATTCAGGAATTAATTCAACATCTGAATGGAAGTACTGGCTTCCTTAAATTTACTTATACACACAATAAAGAAGGACTGAATTATTTAGACATATACATTGAGAAAGGAAACAATGAATTTAGATCAAACATTTACAGGAAACCAATATTCAGCAACTCTTATTTAGAATATTCCAGTAACCACCCTTTTAAACTGAAGAACAGTATTATTAAGGGACAAATGATAAGAGTGGCGAAAATGACTTTGGACAGGAATGATTTGGAGGATGAATTAAACAAGGTATCTAAACTCTTTGAGGACAGGGGGTACCCAAAAAAAGTAATCAAAGAGTACAGTGTATATGTTGAGAAAGAATGTGGAAACAAATATAAGCCCCTATTGGGGAACTATGCCAGCATGGAACAAGACAGAGGTAAAAATGAACCTGAAAATAACAGATTTGAGAAAGCAATGGTGGTTCCATTTGGATGTAAGGCACATGAGGTTGAAAAGATTGTTAATAGAAACTGGGCTATTCTCAAAAGTAATCAAAAATTGTGGGAAATAGGAGGCCCCAAAATCAACTTTGTCTACAAGCTAGGTCCCAACTTAAAAAAGACATTAGAAGTGGGACATAAACAAAATGTAGCATATGGCACTACAAAATGTGGGTGTTGTTCACAATGCAAATATATTTACACGAAGGAAAGTATAACATTAAACAATATTTTACAAACAGAAGTTAAACTGGTTAAAGGCAACTGTCAAACTAAAGGAATTGTGTATTTAGCTATTTGTAAATCCTGTCCGGCGTTTTACATAGGAAAAACAGAGAGAAGGCTTAGGGACAGGATTTACGAACACTCTTATCAAATTACTACAGGGAATATTAATAACGCCTTGTACAAACATTCCTTAAGTTGCAGTATATTTATTGAATTCAACTTTGCCATCTTAGAAAAGGTGGCATACCAGATAAGGGGTGGTGATTACAGAAGCCACATTGAGGAGAGGGAAACACGGTGGCAAATAAAATTACAAGCTGGTCAAATGCCTGGTCTAAATGAGATAATCTCGATTAAACCCATTTTAAATAAGAAAGCCACAGCTGTCAAATAATTATTTGTCATAAGTCACACTTATAAAGTTTTTTTTAATATGGATTTTATGATTTTAAATATTTATATATGGCACACTAGATAAATTTTTTTTTTTTAATTTTTTAATTGTTGGCTAACGCTTGACTCTGCTTATTAAACAATTATGATGTCACAAGTACAATTGTATAAAGGAAGGATGTTGGGAGTGTACATTGATTCTGATGAAATCCCTATGTAAAGGGAAGAAAGCGCTCAATCAGTGTTGTATTATTTTGAATTTGTGTGGTGAATAAAGAAGTCGGTTGAATCCAACCTCAGCAGTGTGTTTTCGATTTAACTGTTGACCGTTGCACTGTTGAACTCAACCTTTTTTTGTATATATATATATATATATATATATATATATATATATACACATACATACATACACTCACAGTAAGACGTCCTGTTCAATTCCCAGTTAGAGCATCTTCTTTGTGGAGACATGCGTGAATGAGCATGCCTTCGTTGAAGGTTGTGCGTCAGGGCTGGCAACTCGGCACGTAAAAATCCACTGCCAATCATTAGCGGACCGGAGTTCTGCTGTGGCGACCCCTAACCGGGAAAAGCCAAAAGACACAACAACAACAACAACAACACACACACATATATATATATATATATATATATATATATATATATATATATATATATATATATATATATAAAGAGAGAGAGAGATCAGCTTACTAATCATACGAGTTAAGAAAAGTGCAGTTTCATTAAAAAAACAGGTACTTGATAGGCATATACTGAAGTCCATAATAACAACAAATCAAGCTACTTTGTCTATAGTACTTGAATCTCATTGGAATAGAAATATTGTTTATTTTCTTATTAAATATGCCTTGCAATAGAAATATCACATTCTTAAAAAGTCCATTCCACTATCATTCTCCACTTCCTTGAAGTCTTTTCTTACTATTATGCTGCCTTCTGTATGCAATGTCCCCCATCATGTTATGTTGCATTCATTTCCACTTACTGCTGTTGACTGTGCATAAATGCCTAATTTGCATAATATGTAAATATAATCAGTCTTGATTCCCAGGACTTTGACTTTCTGTGCCAGTGAGGGAGATGGCCAGGAATATAACTTGTTCAAACTTCACAACAGTGTTTTGAACCACTGCATTATTTTTAAATATCAGTATGTAACAAAACATAAACATATCCAGCTGTGTAATGATGTACATCTGATCCCTGCTCAGTAATGAAAAATGTCACATTTAATGACACTACTGATCCACAACAGACCAACATCAGTGGAGCAAAAATATAACAGACCAACATTTGCATTATACTCAACAAAATAACTACAGTAGTAATCTGGTTATCCCAGTAGAAATTTGGTAGAGTGGCAATATCAGAGGCACTGATTAAGCCATCCCAGCTTGATTTAGAAACTATGCCATTAGGAACAGTGTTTGCAGACAGCATAGAATGCACATCGGTTCAGGCAGCATAGCTGGTGTATTCTTGACCTCTGAAACAGATGCAGCAGGAATGAACAGCACATGCTGTAAATCTTATATTTCCATTATAAAGGACTCAAAATGTGCATTTTTTTCTAACAGGCCTTCATATACAAGGGATTAGATGGACTGGAAAGCTTTTGTTTTCAAACTGAAATTATACATCATTCACCCTGGACACTTGCTCGGACCAAATATCTACATAAATATCTGTAAAAATCACAACAATAACTAGTATGCTTATTGCACCAATGCAAATCTTGTCCTAATTGCTGATACTCTGACTTGGAAAACTATCAACTCCTATAGAGAAGTCACAGGAACAAGACTAAACACACGATCAAGTGAATAATAAGACGCCTACACTAAACACACGATCAAGTGAATAATAAGATGCCTAGACTAAACACATGATCAAGTGAATAATAAGATGCCTAGACTAAACTCATGATCAAGTGAATAATAAGATGAGTAGACTAAACACACGATCAAGTAAATAATAAGACACTTAGACTAAACACACAATAAAGTGACTAATAAGATGGCTAGACTAAACACATGATCAAGTGATTAATAAGAAGCCTAGACTAAACACATGATCAAGTGAATAATAAGATGCCTAGACTAAACACATGATCAAGTGAATAAAAGGATGTCTAAACACATGATCAATTAAATAATAAGACAACTACACTAAACACATGATCAAGTGAATAATAAGATGCCTAGCCTAAACACATGATCAAGTGAATAAAAATATGCCTAGCAATATACATATTTAAGAAGACACTAAAGTTCTTGCATGATTTACAAACACTTAATAATGTCTCCATCCCCCACCCCCAAACTGAGCAGTGCCATATGTCACAACCCTGGTGTAAATGTGTAGTACTTTGATTGACCTGTAGTGGCATTCCATTGTCTGGAAATTTATTGAGTTAAGAAACTATCCAGCTAATGAGTGTTGAATGCTGATGTGGAGCTTGTATTGTTTTGCAAACAAAGAGGAGGCCAAATAGGCTTAGGCTTTTCATGCTCAAAATGTGAGAGACAGGCCAGCTTATAGGTTCATAGGTAGATACCAGGTTAGCTGCCCTTGTGGGTCATTTTAAGCCTAGCTAATTTCCCTTCCAAATGTGAGAATCAAACCCTATACCTTATATCTGTGAGATAAGCTCCTTAACCATTAAAACACCCCCCCCCCCAACCTTGTAGCAGATGGTAAGCTACTGAGCATAAGAGAAGTTGTTTTAAAGTTTTGGGATTTTTAAAGGATTTAAGGCGTATATTTTTTGGGGTTAAAACTTGTTTAGGGCCTTCCAAGTTGAGTAACATGCTTGGATTAACACATACCAACAGAGGCATAGTATTTGGTGATGGTCTGATATGGGAAGTGTACAGTGGTAGCATGACTCCTTGAATCTTGAAGATAGTCCACTGGAAATTAGCTGTGTCAAACAGAATGATTTCTCAACTATGGTGGAAATTGGATGATCATATAAGAAAGAGAGAGTCGTCCACATAACTACCTTGGCTTCTCATGACTGCAGCTGCTGAAGAGGACTACAGCATGTAATATAGAACTTGGGAACAATTTTTGTTTTACTGACAACTACTACGCTGGACTTTTTTTTTTTGCATTTAACTTCCTTTCATGATACCAAGTATGTGTATATTCTATCCCTCGTTGAAGTGGTTTAGTATCAGCTAATAACTAGATAGCATTGTCCAGCTTCTAGTCATCAGTAAACTTGGTGAACCACATTTCTGGATTAATGGCTTAAGTGTCTGTAAAATGAATGCCAGAATTAAGAGGGCCCAGTGCTGATCTCTGTTGTATGCTGCTAGTTACAATAGGTTCATAAGTTCATAGGTATGTACTAAGCTAATGAACACTATGGTGTCTTTAAGCTTAGCCAAGCATCCCAATTCTCTGACAAGTTCTGGTATTCTTGATAAGTGTAAGCAGGGGCTTGTAAGATGAAAGAATTACAAACAGGGTTCTGGGAGATGAAACATTTACAGGCTGCCTGTGTCCATTAGAGAAACAGGTGCCAAACCAGGGATGAATTTCTTGTTCCTCATTCAACTGTCCCAAATTACACTTGAATTGGTTTAGAGAGGAAGTATGCTTCACATGGATGGGGTGCCTGTTCCAGAGACAAGGTTTAAGTCTTTAGAATGGGTAATTCTGGTAATTTTTTTTTGTAGCTATGCAAGAGGTCCATCTCGATGGGGTCCAACAATTCCTTGCATACTAGGCATAGCTCTCACCCCTCAACAGCCTGTAGTAGACAGGATACAGGGTTAGGGCTTTGACGAGGTCTGCACAGGATGTATTACTTATGTCCTGTATTATTTTAGTGAAGAAACTCTGTGGATGTTCCAATTGTTGGATGTGCCTGGTTAGGTACATACCAAATGGGGCACTGTAATAAATGACAGATGTGATGTACACAGTATATAGTGGAACAATGATCTCCTTGGACCTAGTTCCAGTCCTTTATTTATAAATTGCACAGCATAGAATGATTTCCTCACTGCTGTAGACACACGATGGTCAAAGGCTAGATTACTGTCTATGTTTGTCTCAAAGTCCCTGATAATTTTGCATTCAGAGAGGGTAGTAGCAACAGTCACAAGTTTGGATTTGATGGACAGCTCATTTGAAATACAGCAAATAGTTATGGTTACCTAAACTGTGACTGTTCCCCAACCCTTGCCACCTGTAACTTGATATTTTTTTTTTTACTTTTGCATGGATTAACATGATTAGCCTCTTTCTTGCACTGCTAGTAATTTTTGCTAACAGGGCGTCCTTGATAGGATTAAAGAATCACATAGATTCAACATATGAATATTGGTTTAATGGCAGTCTCCCTTAGTGACCACAGTCCAGGTGTTGCAGTATGGAATCACAATAAAATTCCAAAAATCACACAATTACATCAAAGTGAAATGCCTGAAGCAGTAAATGAATAAATTAAACTTTATTCTGAAATCAGTAATGAAAACTGAATGTGGTATTTTTAAAGGGATGCTCCCAGCCTAGATATCACATTAACACTATTTAATAGAGAGGATTAAGATCAGGTTGCCAATCATAACTAGTCTATTATGCATTTGAAAAATGGATTTCAAAATATTCATCTTTGTTGAGAATTTCTTGAAATCCATTCAGAGAACACAATGAACTGAAGATATTTTTAACACTCTTATTAAATTATCAAGGCAAGCATACATTAATATAAAAGAAAACAAAATTAACCCATTTCCAGTTGCACACATTATACGTGTTCTTTTTTTACAACTATCATCAATTCAGAATTACATAAATTGCTCAATTCCTGCCTTCCCTTAAACCTTACTCCTCCTCTCGAATACCAGTCTGCATATATCATTCCCACAGTTTCCATTTATTTCTATGTAATTTCTTCCTTCACATTTATAAAGATCCCACTACTAGCCCTTTTATGTCTGTTGCAATATTCAACAAATCAAATACAGTCGGGTCAGACTTTGAGTTCCTTTTTCTAGTAATTGTTTTTTTTTGGCAGCCACCAGAATTAAACTTAACAAGGTCCTACTATTTCTAGGCAAGCTCAAAAGAATCATTTCCTTAGTTACACCCATTTGCTCACCCAATATTTCTGATAGAGTACTCCATAGGGAATTTTTAAAATCTGCCAACTCATTACACTCCCAAGACATATGTTCCTATGGAAATATCCTTTAAAGTCCACTTGGAGTATAAAATATACTATACAAGTTACTTCCACTCAAAAAATCCTAAACCTTTTAGACTTTGGTGCATACTTGAGAACCATACATATGTCCTCCTACTGTTCCCTTTTAATTACTTATCCAGTTTCTCTTCCCAATCTTTTCTAATCTCAGGTACACTCGCTATACTTGGTCTGTTTTTCTGCAGCTATTCCAGGCCTTTTTCTTTTCTAATCTCCTCTGATTGCTTTTTACAGTAACTGTGCAATATTTTATATTCTCTACAAATTTTCCTTTAACAGTACAATCGGTTCTAGATTCAACTAAAACCTCTACCAGGCCTTTCACTTAGAATTCTTCTATCCATTTTTCTTTGCTTACACTCTGATATCAATCCCTAGTAGGGATGGCAGTCTCTAGCCAGCAGTTCAAATGTCTTCTTGACCTCATCTCATTCTATTCCCTTTTTCACTCTAGATATTTGCTCTCAATACCTTGGTTTCTTTGCCAATTTTCTTCACTAAATTCCAGCCCCCTCATGACTGTTCGCTGTACCTCTACTTGCTGTAATCTCTACTGACAGACTCTCCTTTCTTCATTCACATGTTTGCTTAGTTCTTAGAATACTTTCTTCTACCTTATGAATATAATATTCTGTATGGCTGTCATTATCTTCCTTAAGGATCTGCATCCAAAATTCTATTCCCTCCTTATTTCTTGAATCCCCCCCCCCGCCAACTGCTTCATCATCATACTTTTCCACTTTGAATTATAACTTTCTGCTTGTGTTATGTATATGAGCCTTAACTGTGTAGTGCTAAAATATCCCTTCAAATCAGGTAATTACCTTGATCTATTGGAAGGATTAACTTGTCCCATTTAACCCTTGCTCTCTTTCCCTTCCAGATAAATACTTTCCACTCATTATTAATTATTGTCCACAATTTCACCTCTGGTTTATAAAAGTATGCCTGACCTGTTTATAAAACTAAATGATCTAAAAACATTTTCACAGCTTGTATCTTACTATCCATATCCATAAACAAGAGTTTTAAATTACTTTTTTTTTTTATTATCTTTCATTTACTCTCTTTCCACACATACTTAGCTGCCATAAAAGAAGACTTTTTAATCCATACTCCTACATACTTCATCTTATCATGTCCTCGTAAATATGGGTATTGCTTAACAATTTCATGTGTGGGTACATAAACTTATGGCTACAGCCTTTGTCTTATCTTCATTAATTTTATATCCTTAAAAGATATTTCAGAACACTAAGATGTCCTTTTCTGGATTTATCAGGTGCAAAAGAATATCATCTACAAATAAAGCCAACTTTTCTTGATTACTGTACCAATTATATCCTTGAATTTCTGAGTCCCTTATTTTCTTTGCCAATGCCTCTAAATATAAAGCAACTAACAAAGAGGAAAGAGCACACCTCTGCCTGTTTCCTTTGTTCATATACTACTTATCAGAGAGGAACCCTCCCACTTTAATTTGTGATCCTTCGTATATCCTCCAAACTAACCTTATTTTTGTATCAGGGAATGCAAATGCTTCTGTTGCCCTATTCATAAAATCCCAGCTTACTCTATCAAATGCTGCTCTTTCTCTCTCTGAATAACAAAACACCAACAACAGCTGCAATAATGAAATGTTATGATCAGCTATATAACCAGCTAAAAAGAATAGGGACATGAACCTCTTAACAGGCACAACCTTCAAAATAAGGAACAAAAAAAACAATCAAAGGCAAAAGCCCTAAGTCATGTACAAACCTAAAATATTGGCACATTTGAGTCAGAAAAGTGATGTAATAATAGTACTTAAATTAGTAAGCATTTTCTAAAAAAAGATAAGTGTCTTAATGTAATGATTCTCCTTTTTTATTGTAATCCACCATGTTTTCACATAAATTTACCAACTTCAAGAGAGACAGAGCACAATCAGGGACATTTGAGAGCTGTTTTAACAGCTGTTAAAGCTGTTTCTTGATTAGTGATACACTCTTTGGTTTGCTGTTGTGTGTTTGGCAGCATGGAATGAATTACAGCTTATTAGTCTGTTAGTTAGTTTATTCTACAGTTCAATGCTTGACGCTGACTGCATGGTAATACCAGGCTTACTAATAACAATGAGGTTCATGTATAAGAACCTCAATAAAAACAACTCATAACAGTGGGCTTCATTTGCCAGAATCTTACTATAACAAGCTTACTTTTTTTCTTATTCTCAGAGTGTAATTAGATTGCAGCATATATCATAATATTATACTCTATTTGCTTAATGATATAGCTCCTATTAAATCATATTCACTAAGAAAACAAATCTTCTCTGGATGAAAGTAAAATAATTTCTTGCAGTATGACATGGATCTGTATATTTAAACAAGGACATCCTTCTCACTGAATTTATAGACAGAAACAAGTATATGCAAATAAACAACCTACTCCTTACTCAAACAGGATAAAGTATACTCTGTCAAAGGATTTGTGGGAAAAAGAACATTTTTACTAGGTCAAGTAATCTAACCATTACCAATTATGTTGACAATGCAGCAGAAAAATTGTTCAGGACTTCTATGAAAGCAGCATTGTCACTTGACCTCACTTCACTAAAATAAAGAAATAAAGAAAGAAAGTAAACAAAATTTCACAAGAATCAACTAACTATCAAACAATGAACTGTAATCCAAATACATGAAAAATAGTCTCTTACTCCTTGCCAATTTTTCTGACAGCTGTTATAAAGAGAAGCATCACTGGGATCTCTGAATAGATAGTTCTTAAGCTGTGGAAAGATGCTTATTATCTTTTTCTTATGCACTGAAGTACATCTTATATAAGGTATCCAGAATTATATCACTCTTTATATAAAACATCCTACCAAAAATCCTTAAAAGGATAATTCACTCCTATCTCAATGTTTCTTTTTTTCTCTAGCAGTGTTATTTAGGCAACTAATGTCATATTTCAGGAAAGGGTCTGGTGTTGACACAACCATATTGTCAATCAGTAAAAAACATGTATGGCTTGCGAAATTTTTACCCTGAATTATCCAATGTCCCTAATACCATTCTCCATAACAAAGTCTAGGAATTAATATATTTTAATTCAATTGGTTAAGGGATTACTTGTTTGGAAGAAGATAAAAATGTTAATGAAGTATGCCCACTCTATACCATGTTATAAAGGTGTTCCTCAAGGGTTTTTATTAGGCATTCTTTTTCTCAGTTATATGAAAGGGAAGTCCTTACACTGTGGCAAGCTGTACCTTCTCCATTAAGAATGATGTTTCCACAAATGTGTGAATAGCAGGTACTCCACAGCATACAAAAGTTATGTTAAGATTTTCCAGGCTAGAACTGTGGTTATAAATCTCAGTGTATCTTCTAAATTCACCAAAGACAAAAAGAAATGATTTCTGTAGTCAATGGATTAAATTGAAAGAGTTACTGAAACTGTATATTTCTTCACCTGATAGCTCTTCTACTAAATATGTATATACATATATATATATATATATATATATATATATATATATATATATATATATGTATGTATATGTGTGTGGGTCTACTTTTTTTGTTGAAATTTCATTATTTCAAAAAAGAAAAGTAGAGGACCACTTACGCAAAAGTGCACTTAAACGAAAGTGCACTTTTGCGAATTTGGGTTTAACCAACTGCTAAGAAACATTGCAGTGCCAAAGCACACTACAGTGGGGAAAAGGGAATTTACTTGTTTCCCCACTGTAGTGCGATCTCAGAGTTATTATATTTAAATAGTGGGGGTGTAGGTGCAGGTGGCCTTGCCTCCCTGCAAAACACTGTTTTTTGTGTATTTTATTGGTTCGTTGAACCGATATTTGCGAAAGTGCATTTTCGTTTAAATGCACTTTCATGTAACTGGAAAAAGAAAAGTAGATCCATGTGTATATGTATGTATGTATGTATGTATGTATGTATATATATATATATATATATATATATATATATATATATATATATATAGATGTGTGTATATATATATATGTGTGTGTATATATATATATATATATATATATATATATATATATATATATATATATGTATAAAATCCTTTAATTAGTCGTGATATTTGTACATTTGTGACTATGAGCACCCATGCTAGACTCATAAAATAAATAGACTAATAAAAATGCAATATGACTATAGGGTGTCTCTGGCAGATCTGAATATTCCCTCCCCCATCTTTTAGAATCAGTACAGCTTCCTCTGTAATATTTTACAAAATGTTTTTTACTTTAGTTCACCAGTCCATCAAAAGCAGATTTACATCTTCAAGACATCAAGATGTAAATGTACTCGGTTCTAATTGGAAATGCCTTCATTTAGCTACAGTACAGAAAATGTATTATCAAACATTTCTTTCGGTAATCTTTCTAATAAATTTTGGCATGTTCTATGCCATATCATTCAGTGTAATGTAACACAACCTAGACATTTAAATGTTTTAAATAACATCTTTAACAACTTTAGGAAAATTGTAAATTCTAATGCAGATATTAAAATTTGGCTTGACTTATTGGTATGTTTCAAAATTGCAATACATGTTTCAGATAAGCTACATTTTAACCTTTTTAATGAATGAAAGAACAAATATTATATATGCTGGCAATACTGCATTAAAAAAAAAATAAAACATTACACCCTCAACAAATCAAGGAACAATAATTTGTCATCACAAGATTGGTTACTACTACAAAGTATAATAACTTACTCAAAAGATGTATGTCAAATTATTAAACATTCATAATATATGAACCAACCTCCTCTAGTTATTATATATCTGAAATATTATACAATAATTTCAGTTTTGACAATTTACTATCCAAATTATATAGTAGTGGTGCTGTGGTGGCGTTGTCGCCTCACAGCAAGACGTTGCTGCATTCGATTCTCAGCTAGAGCGTCTTCTGTGTAGAGGCATGCGTGAATGGGCATGCCTTCATTGAAGGTTGTGCGTCAGGGCTGGTGACTCGGCATGTATAATCCACTACCAAACATTAGTGGACCGGAGTTCCACTGTGGCGACCCCTAACCGGGATAAGCTGAAAGACACAACAACAACTATCCAAATAATATAGTATTCTAATAAATTGCAAGACTACCCTAACTACTAAACTATGGAATGCAATGACCAGAGGTCTTTCTCCCGCCTATTCTCTGGCAGAGAAAGCCAAACTACTATCTTCTGTATAATTTTCCTGGGGTCTATACTGCAGTGTATTTACATGGAAGTTTTATCATAGAGCATTCTTAAACCCTGATAAAATTGCCAAATTTAAAGAAAAATGTGATAATATTATTTGTTGGAGATGTTTAACATGTTGCAAAGCAGATTGGTTTCATATCTTTTATGACTGTGCTAATTTAAAATATTTTTGGAAAGACACTGGATTTTTTCAGCCCTATTTATAGATACTTTTTAAACAAAACTGTAATCTTTTTTTAATGTTAATGAAGGTTATATTATGAATAAATCCACCTCTTATCTCTTATGAACAATTCTAGTAGTAGCTAGGAAATGCATCACAAGAAAATGGAAAGCTACTACCTTTCAAAATTTTGAAGAGTCTCTGTCTCTGTTAAAATAATTGATAACTAAAGAATCCAGAACAGAAGAATATATCCAAAAAGTTACATCAACAACCCTTGTACAAAGATTTCATCTCGTATTGAGACTTTCTGAATGGACACCGGCCCTGTTTGAAATACCTTATGATTTTTATATAAATTTACTTTACTCGCTTGTAATATTTATGATTCTTTCTCAGGCCTTTGTAAATAATCTAAATAGCTGATGTGTTTTCTTATTCAAGATTATGTTTCTTGTTTAATACACTGTTGTCATACTACAAATTATTTCTTTTCTTAATAAAAATATTTAGGTAAAAAAAAAACACATTTACATCTTGAATCAAACTATAATAAAGAAACCAACATTTCCTCTTTGCATAGCGAAAAAGAGAAAAAAAAAAGAAAAAAAAGAGAAAAAAAGAAAAATAGTGAGGTAAAGTCATTCAGTTTGAACATTTTCTGCAGGCTTTTGACTTCATCGTACTAAACTCCAGAAACAAATTGAGATTCGGTCATCCAAGACCATCAGTTCGATGAGAAGTCATAATTCCTTTGGTGATTTCTTTTATGGTACTGCTGGATGAATTATTGGAAACAAGCTATTCTGTGTTATAAAACTCCTGAAACAGGGTACATACTTAAACACAAGGGACTCGCCTAATTGTTTAAATATACCATTTTTTGCAACATACTACTGTCTCAATCAAATCAACAAACTGATCAACTGATACAGTGCCCTTACACTTATTGGTAATCCAAAACAGATAAGAATTCCTTTACATAGTGTAGAAATGTACTTTTCTTCACTCAGTTTGATATTATGTTTTGAATGATTCTACTTTCCATCTTTTCATCTACTTTCCTGGACACATACAAGTTTTAATCATCCAATATCTGATTTTCTATACCTACTTCTCTTCCATCCCACCATCACCTTTTATCCCTTGTTTAAAAAAAGGGCACTTACCTTTAAGTCTTGTTTTGCAATACTGAAAGGTAGTAACATGTATAATTTAAATATCTTGGTTCATGGTTCATGGGTTAGAACTAAGCTAACTGCCCTTGTGAGCCATTTTAAGCCTAGCCAATTATCCCTTGTGAGACTCAAACCATGCAACCTGTGTTTATAAGGCAAACACCTTAAACATTAGGCCACCCTCCCAACCTTGCTGTCCTGGAGCTATAGTTTTATGGCTGAATTGTAATAAGGACCGTATTATATATCTTAGATGAAATGGAGACATCCTCTTTTACTAAGATGAGAAAGTTGAAATTTAGTTTAATAGAAAACCATATATTGTAGCATTGATTTATGGTAGTTTGTGGTGCTATTTATAGAGCTTTATTTAAATGTACTGGTTTGCATTATGTTTACTTTGGACTTTTTTGTGATCTTATGTACTACCTGCAGTATTTTATTTTTGATTGTCCAAAGATCTACATATGTACTAAGGTAGGCCTTTTCTTTTTTATGCATTGCCCATTCCCTGCAGTTACATTACTACACAGTTAGCATATATAAGTAAGGGTGGTGTAGGCAGGCCTCTCAACCGTCCCTATTTTGGAGAAACATTCCTATTATTCAGGCCTAATTTAGCCTACAGACGTTGTCCCTGTTTTTGGAGGTATCTCACTTGTCAAGCTTGCTTTACCCCTTCATACAAATTTCTAAATCAGCCTTATTGCATGACATTTGTGAAGCTGTTTACTACACAGAAAATCACACTGCATGACCAACATGCTAGCGACAACAGTAAAAGAGGGCACACGTCTTAGAAATCTTTTTCCTGCATGAAGAATAAATGATATTGAGTGGTAGAATTTTGCAATATGGTTCATTAAAGTCTATAGTTTTTAAACTTTATGTCTGATAATGTGCTCATATTATCCATCATTTTGTCACTCTGTTTTTTTAAATGTATGTCTGAGTAGTATTCCACTGGAAGTGGGAGGAGTTATGTGCTATTTGTCATTCAAATGTAATGCTAATTAAATGTCCACATTTTTAGCTGGATGTATCTACTTTTCAGTGCCTTTTATTCCTATTTTCAATGGGTGCAGGTTCCGAGGTATGGGTTTAGGTTGAAGCCCCACACAGGAATGCAGATAATTTTGACCTCTGCTGAAACATTATTTGTTTTTTGTTTGTTTCAAAGTTTCAGATTTTCTTTGTTTTGGATTTGATAGCAGTGAATGCAATGTTTTATTATTTCCATTAAGTACCACAAATCCTCTGTTACTGTATACTGTCATTGTACTTTAACAGCAGCTGTAGAGCATTCTTCCCAAAGCCATACTAAACATCTTTACTTAACAGATTAGGTCTTAGTTACAATTTAGCTTTCAGAAAACAACCTTTTTAAAGACTTCTCATCTACTTTTTGTATACAATTTAGAACTGCTTGGTTCACTATAGGATCAAAATTGCAAGCAGTTCAAACTTTCTTAGATGCTATAAAAATGCTGTTGCTCTTGATAAATGTGGAAAAGCAATGTTTAAAGTATGAAAGTCGCAGTAGCAAGAAAATATCAGTCTGGGACACGAATACGATGTAAAGGAATTTGAGCAGGAGGGAGTGCATAAATATTTGGGAATTGATGAAAGATTGGCAATAAACATCAACAAATGTGAATAAAGCTCAGTAAGGAATACTTTAGAAGACTAAAACTAATATTTAAAACAGCCTTGTCATCTACGAATAAAGTCCAAGCTACAAACCAATTTGCAATTCCTTTTCTAATTTACTGTTTTGGTGTGATTGACTAATCCCCAAAAGGTATTGGATCTGTTGGACAGGAAAACAAGAAAATGCTTCACTCTTATCAAATTACATATAAAAATCACTGTGTATACTAAGATTATATATTACATACTCTGAAAGAGGATTGGGCTTTCTTGAAACTGCTTACATGTACAGATCTGCAGTTGTGGGACTGCATACATGTTTGTTAACTTAATCAGATCTAAACACAGTGAAAGTTTTAAAACATGAGGAACAGAAGTTTAAGATCACTACTTTGCTTAATTTAGTAGAAACATTCTGGTGTCAAGTGGGAATGGAAATCAACCCAAAAGCAGACAAAAATCAAACTGTAACTGAATGTGACAAAAAATAAATAAATAAATATATATATATATATATATATGTGTGTGTGTGTGTGTGTGTGTGTGTGTGTGTGTGTGTGTGTGTGTGTGTGGAAGGATCAGATGAGAAGGAAAGAAGTGCGTAAAAGCCATAAATATGGTGACAAGTACAGAGATTTCGTGGAACAACCTCATGTTGAACAGGATTTGAAACGGAAACTGTTAAGGAGAGGTGAGTTGAAACCAAGAGATGAAAGATTAATAATAGCAGCCCAATTCAGTGGACTACATACACATTGGTTTACAAAGTTGGTTGAACATTTGGGAGAAAGAGACAGTAGATTCTGTATAAAAGAATTAGAAACAGTTGCAGATCTTGTTGCTAGGTATGATACACTCATGGCAGAGGTTGTATACACTGAAAGTCACAAGAACACATGAATTGTGCAAACACTACAATATAGAAGTCACTGAGAAGCATTTGGAAACAAGAACACAAAGCATTATAGAGAATGATTAAGTATACCTCACATGGGATTGCCCATTACCAACAGTCCAAAAATAGATGCAAGAAAAGCAAATATATTTGTCCATGAAAGAAAGATAAAAGTAGCACTGATTGTTGAAATTGCTACACCTAGCAATTACAGTGCCTTACATACAGAAAGACATAAAGTCATAAAATATCTGATTCACAGACAGAAACGAAAGCAATATGAAAGAAAGATACCCAGAAAGTTCCAATAGTAGCTGGATAAATCGGTGTCATAAAAAGAATCTACACCCATACTTGGATATATTACTAATACATGTAACTCTTTGACTTGCAGAAGGAGCCAGTTCTGGGCACATTGTGGGTGCTGTGAAGAACA
Source organism: Protopterus annectens (assembly GCF_019279795.1). Lineage (NCBI taxonomy): Eukaryota > Metazoa > Chordata > Ceratodontiformes > Protopteridae > Protopterus > Protopterus annectens. Next base: position 499,404,455 of record NC_056751.1, read on the forward strand.
TTTTTTGCTAATGTCAAAGAGTGAAACAATGCTATTTTCTTTAGCTTTAATAATACCCTGACATAGGAATGGGCTACATTCCTGTCGAGGTATTAGAAACTCAAAAGACTTGGGGAAATTAAGCCAACATAATTACATGGCCTGAACTGAGCTGAAAAAACTGACTTTGCAGGAAAATCATTTGGGGTACTTTGTGTAACAATGAAGCCCATTGTACTGGGCATAGGAAAAATGCTTCTTCTTTGATTAAATAAACTTGTTGACCATGTATAATTTGATCAGTTTTTGATCTCTTAAACTAAATGCATTACACTTCCCAAAGATAATGACTATGGTAACTTGCTTACCTTAAAGGCTCTTATGCATAACCATGAGAATAAGGTCACTCAAACTATAAAGAAGTGAAAATCCTGAGGCAAGGTCAAGACCCCTATGAAAAGAAGATATCTGCCTAAAGGTTTTCTAGGGTCTGATACTAATCCTTTGATGTTACTCCACCATTTCAAGGTTCTTGCAACTACTCAATGGCTAGTGATGCCCAGTAGATTAAGAGATTGAGCCAACTAACTTAAAACAGTTAAATTAATGGATTCTACTAGCTACTTTGTATAATAACCACATTTGAACTAAAAAATGAGCCATAATTGAAACAGACTGATGCCGTTCATGGGGGTCCAAAATAAAAGAACCTAAAGGCAGTAAAGGACAAAGAGTATGATGTCTTGGCACTCACAGCCCATGATCTTTATAAATGGTGGAGACTATTCCTCCCCAAGTAGCCAGATGTCTGGTAGTAATGATGTCATAAATTGCTTGTAATACCAGTGCCAGCTGTTAACATCTGAAATACTAAAAGTGGGACAGACTGTGTCAATTACTTTTGCTGGGATGTTCTTAGCTGTAAAAGTTAAGTTTATTTAAAGCTTAATAAAACCAGCAATCTTAATACTGAATGAACCTGTTTCATGCAGGAACACCTCTTCACTAAGGTTTGAACTACCTCTGGACTGTCAGAATAGAAAATGTCCCTGCTATTAGCAAGGTCCTCCCTCAAGACCAAGGTAGTCACTCAAATTGATAATCTCTAAAAAAAGGTTATGTCCCGTCTTCTCTCTTCTGACCATGAGGGCCATACCACTGAAAACCACCATGCATGAAAGTACTCACCCATGCCCAAACCAGAAACATCATCAATAAACAATTGAATAACCTCACAAGTCATCCAGGGTTTCTGCCAAAGAGATAGCCCATTAAATAAACCTAAAAAGGATCTTCCACATCCTAAGATCCCCTTTCATTCTCACAGAGATCCACAGAAAATGGTGTTTCTTTCTATTTCCTTCTTTTCAACATATTTGGAAATGCCTTTGAAAAAGGTCTTGTCTCGTGAAATGGCTTGGCAGACAGAATTAAGGAGTCCATGTAATTCGATCTCTTCATTAATTCTGACTTTTTTCATTTGCCAAATACCCTTCAGTTGTGGAACTAAGATGCTGTAATTTGCCTTCAGACAGTATGAGAGCCACGGTGGGAATAGTAGTATCAATGTCTAAAAAAGTAATAATCTGACAGAAGCCTTCTACTTTGTCCAAGACCAAAGGAATACCAAAGTCCTGGCAGAAACAAAAACAAAAATGCATCTCTTCTCTTGTGCTGGCCTCCCCTTCACTCATGATAAAGTAGTTGACCAACTAGTGGACATGTAGGTTCTGTAGTGCAGTGGTAATCACTTCTGCCTAACACGCAGAAGGTCCTGCGGTCAATCCCTAGTAGAACCATTATGTTAGAAAAAGGCAAGTAGAGGTATTCAAATTCTTCCCTCAGTGTGAAAGAGAATATAAGTGAATGTCAGCTTGCTTGGGGCTCTGCTTTGCCAAAACCAGTGCAATGCCATGGTAAAAGCTTCAAACGCAGCTCAAGTTAGTAGAGATTCAGAACATATCTTGGTAGTCAGTGAGCAAAAGACAGAGGGACATACCTCTCAACCTGGAAATATCAAAAATCTGGACAAATGCCCATGAAAAATAGGTATGAATATGTATGCTGATTACCAAAAATTTGCTTACATAATTATGTAATCCCACCCTCTCCAATGGGATTGTAGGATACCAACTTTCAAATGCAAACTGAAGAACAGACAACAAAAATGTGGCCCAACAGATCCTGTAGTAAATGGTAACCATTTTTTGAAATGTGTAGTAATGATGTTCACTGGGAAGGGAAGAAGATGATGAACCTTAGGATTCAGTTTTTGCTGACTTGCAGTATATGATTTTTGTGGTAAACGTAGGGCATTTACTGGTAGACAATATTTTTCTTCTTCTTTCGGCTTTTCCCAGTTAGGGGTCACCACAGCGGATCCCCTGTCCACTCGTGATTGGCAGTGAAGTTTTACAGTGTCGAGTTGCCAATCCAGTCCCCAACCTTCCACAGAAGACACACACATGCACACACTCACACCTAGGACCAATTTAGAGTGTCCAGTCCACCTACAGCATGTCTTTGGAATGTGGGACGAAACTGGAGCACCTGGAGGAAACCCACACAACCACAGGGAGGACATGCAGACTCCGCACAGAAGCCACTGCAGCCAAGTATTGAACTGGAGAACCTCTTGCTATGAGGTGGCAATGATAACCATAGCAGTCACCCCTGGTAGGCAATATTCTAATCTTAGCAAAAGAATATTACAGTTTGCTAGGACCTCCAAATGTCATTCTCCATGGCCTACTGATCAGTGGTGTGGCTAAAGTTTGTGCTGCCCTGGGCTTCTTTGAGTTTGCCACCCTTCCCCCATTACAAAATCCTGGTCAAATGGGGCCCCCCAATCACAGCTCTCCCCACTGCAGCCATTCCAATGTCCCATTACTTGGCTATTTCATCTCATTACTTCTACAATGATTATTTGGATTTCATTTAAAATTTTTATTTTACATTTTAATTTATAGCACATACACTAATAGATATCTGCTAAACAAAGCAATACAGTCTCACAATGAAAATAGACTTGGCATTAAAACTTCTCTGCCCTTGAAACTCACATTCAGTGAAACAGCATTGAAACCCACATTCAAAGAAAATGCATTTGGCCAGTGGTGGATAAAGATTACCTTTGGGCTGTTTTCAAATCATAAGCCTCTTGCACACAAAACATACATTTGTTTGTTGATGCACCTTCCTGATTGTATTAAATTATATTACTTGTATTATACAGCACACTTGTTAGAATGGGTTTTAGATTTATTGTTTAGAACATTTTTCCAGTAAGTAATGAAACAAAATGCATGAACCAGTAATGACAAAACTGCTCAATTCAGAACATTTCCATCATGAAAGTCTACTCAAACGTCTACAATCCACCAGTATCAGTAAATATGCATATCTGCAGAAGTAAAAGTCATCTAAATAATTCCACATTAAAGAGATCTGTAACTAATGAAGAGGTTGCTGCTAGCAAACAACTTTATATTTCATTATTTCATGTACAAATAAAGTGCCCGTTGCCAATGAGGAATAAATTGCATATGTTAGATTAAACAAATGATAAGCTAGTATTATTGCAACAGGGGATGGATAGCAAACTGATAACAGGTTCATAGTTACTAGGTATCTCCACCAAAGAGGATATTCTCAGGACTGCAGCATCCACCCCCAGTACAACACAGTACAGTATCTATCAGCAATCCATCTACATACTGTGGGAGTAGAACCCACAGCCTTCTGCATCAAATGCAAGTATTCTACCTGTTGTGCTACTAATACCAAATGCAAACCAATTTGGCATAGGGAGCACTCAACCCCCCCCCCCCCCCGAAGAACTATGCAGCACAAGAAATCTGCAAAAAGCCAATATTTACTGGGTGGGGACAAAGGCCCAAAATCAGGAACACATTTTAAACATCGCTTGTATAATTTTAGAAAACTTGCTAGAAAAAATGTTTTGTGTTGTCAATCCCTGCATTTCCTGAATGATAGGGAAGACTGAAACTTAAATGGCTATCATTATTTAGTGAATTCATTTCTCACTGATTTGCCACATGTACGCACGCACACACACACACACACACACACACACACACACACACACACACACACACACACACACACACACACACACACACACACACAACTGCCAATGTACAAGCACACACCTGACTTCTAAATAAGACTGCTTATGTAGAGAAACAGGAGCAGTTTAACAGAGTAATACTTAAATCTGCCATTTCTCACTGCCAATATACAAATGCAGTGCGCAATGCCAAATAACAGGAGCAGGTCTTATTTCAAACTGCCGAAAAACAGGAACAGATAACAGAAACAGGAGCACTTCTCTAAAAAGAAGTACAAATGCAATGTAACTGCCAAACTGCCGAATAAAAGAAACAGGAGTAGTTCTCTAAAGAAGACTTAACAGAGCAATACTTAAATCTGACATTTCTCACTGCTGATGTACAAATGCAATGCAACTGCCAAACTGCTAAATAACAGAAACAGGAGCAAGTCTTATTTCAAACTGCCAAAGAACAGAAACAGGAGCAGTTCTCTAAATAAGACTTAACAGAGCACTTAGGAATCTGCTTATGTACGAATGCAATGCAACTGCTGAATAACAGTAACAGGAGCATTTCTACATAAAATTTAACAGAGCAATACTTAACAGAAATCTGCCATTTCTCATTAGAATTAATAGAGCACTCTAATCTGATGTTTCTAGCAATGGCCCACCCGTTCTCTCAGACAAGCCGATGTCATCATGCATGCCCTGCATGTGATGACATCAGGAATAAATTCAACCAAAAAAAAAAAAAATTCAAAACTAAACCAGGGATATTCAGAAATTAAAGGGGCCACTGGAGAATTTGTGGCACCCCAATATTTTGCCCTCAAAACCGGTATTTACTAAGGAATTCGGTATGGTTGAGATGTATGCAGATGAACTAATGATGAAAAAGGACACACACACATGCATGCTCGCATGCACACACAAACACACACACACACACACACACACACACACACACACACACACACACACACACCATTAATCTGCTTGACAAGACAAATGACCAGCATACGTTATGACTGACAAAAATTAAGAGCACAGATGTGCGACTGCAAATTTGTATGAATCACATTTGGTTGAATTTGAATATTAAATGGTATTTCTGTTACAGTAGAGACTGCGCATGTGCAAGTGTTTGCTGGTTAGGATTAAAGAAGGAGATAGATACAGTGCTATGCATGTTTGGCATTGTGTGTGTTCTGTGTCCTTCTGTGTTAATAAGAGGTTTAGCTAAGGAAATGGTTTTAGTAATATAATGTACAAGGTTATGATTATGTAGACAGGTAGGGGTAGGGATAGGGTTAGGGTTAACACACATGAGTAAGGAGGTAAAGGGGGGCATTACTCATGTATAATAACCCTACATCTAACTCTGCCCTTAACCCTACCTATTACATTACTAAAAACCCTTCCCATTACAGCACAACTACTCAGGTAATCCAGGACCTAGTTTTTTCATCTAGGGTTTACTGACAGTTGGAGAGAAGTTGTCATTTTTTGTGATTCACTCATTTTGTCACACATTTTTGTTGTCACTTAGACTCCTAGTGAAAAGTACTGCAGATGAGAACTGAAATGAGAAACCAAGTTTTGTGAAGCCACATCAATAAATGGTATGTCATGCATCCATGCATAATTCATTTGAAAAATGCTCTCTTTCCAAAGCTCGTGAAGTATAGGAAGGAGAGACCATGGGCTACAATTCCAGACATCAGTGATATGGCAATGTCCTAGGAAGCAGTCAGAGTTTAAATCCTCTGCCTTTAAATCATTCTTGGCTGTTAATGTTTGTACATTTTAATCAGTATTATTACTGGGGATGATATGAAATATTTAACCTGTTTGGCATTTTAGATAGTACACCTCTTAAATAAATGATCAGGTTTAAGTCTTTTTAATCAGGTTAACCAAGAGCTCATATTAACAGCACAAGCCAAATATCCTGACATTATTATCTGGGCAAGAAAGCGGTAGAAATGGCAAGGCAAACAGAGTACTTCAAAATAACAGAATTGCAAACATGCTATGTGTATTAGAAAATTAGCATGAATAACATCAACAATGAACTGTGTATGTAGTAGGGATGTAAATTAGAATTTTTACCTGAAGCACTGTTAGTCACAGAGGATGCTTAACTAATGTGTGAATATGCCACATCTTATTAAAGTAAACTCTTCCCAGAAATGCAATAATGCAGGAAGTGATTATAGTACTTGGTGTTGCAAATGATTTCCTCCTCCTTTGGGAGGTGTTTGTCGGACTTTGCCATCATTTTAACTTTTTTCAGATATATAAATATGTGACATGTAGCATGTGGAATAAAATATATTTTTGAATTATTTCTTACTGTGTAAGTTACTGTGACAGTAACATGTATGTGTGACATGGCCTGTTTTCTTGAATGAAGTGAGTGTAGTAAGTTGTAATTGCCAAGCTGTTTTGTATTATCATGTAGCATGTTTGGTTATTTGATTGCTGACTGGAGTAAAGTTCATGTGGGACTTTATTTTTGAAAATTTTTAATGTGGTCAGTCAGAACTGCACACAGCAGTAGTGTTAAGTGTTGTTTTCTATAGCTTACCTAGTTCCCCAAACTTTTGCAGTCTCTATTAATACTACATGCACCTTTTGATATTTTAAAATATATAAGTATTGGCTTAATTATGTGAGACAGCAGATAGTGGCAGCGCCCCTTGCTTAACTACATGTTATATCAGTCTTCTGTTATTCCAAATGTAGTATTACTGTTTAATCATTAGACTCTCACTAGAAAAAGGAGATCACAGATAAGCTTTCTTTGTCTCTTTCATCTTACCTTCGTATGCAGTTTGGCTAGCTGTTTTTCATCCAGGTTGGTTTGCTTGTATACTCTAGTCTTGTAGCGAAACTGTAAAAATGAGAAAGTATTGTTTAAATGGAATGCATAATCGGGAACTTTAAAGACATAAACAGAAGATATAAAATATGCAGGCCAGAAAAGATTGGGCATTAAACATATGTAATGCATAAATAACATTTTCATTCAAAAGCATTACAGAAAATGGAGAAATCTTTATGAAAATAGTAAAGTTTTGGGATGCACCACAGCTTGCACATACTAAAATCTTTTAAATGGTATTTTTCTCAAGTTAAAGCAGCTTTTGTGATTAGGCTTGCATGAAGTATAAATTTAAAAAGCACTATATTATCTCTGGGCAATAAATTACACTAGTTTAAAATACCTTACTAACAACTATGATATTACTGTTACTTTTCCTGTAATGAGTGCAACATTTATGTTTTACAGAATGCTCACAAAATGATGCTAACACTGGATGTGTTTACCAAACCTTTTGAAGTCTTTACTATGACCGCCAAAATAAGAAGTGAGAGACCATTAGGCATGCAGTCACTTCTTAACTATAATCCTAATTTTTCAAAGAGATATTGTCATACATTATATCCACCTTTTATACAAAAATAAAACATGGGTAAATATATGAGTCAGTCAAGCACGATACAGCTTAATTTCCTCTACAGCATGCCATGGGCTTGTTAGCCATCTTAAATAACCTGTTATATTTTATAAAACACGTGCAACTTTTCAACCTTTAGAATCTTTAAACAAGTTCCAAAAACTATAAATATACTGTTTTTATGATAATCATACTATATATAAAGGCTTCAAATAGATTATTATTTAATAGACTTCACATCCTGAATTGCTTCTTGGAGATTAAAAGTCTTTTCAGAAACTTCTGTAAGAGTTGTTTCATGGAACTCTGTTTTTAAAAGTGAGCTCTGCATCTCTAAACCCTAGAGCCATGCTTTGTTATATCTTTTTTTTGCTTCATATATCTATTTCAGTTGAACAGATAAGTTGTATTATTTCTGTATATACTTCCATACTCTGGACCATGCATGCACCTTATGTATGCTCATATATCTCTTCATGGACTATAAATTCCCTGAACTGATTAACTTTTAAACAAGTACTGCTTCTGGTAGTTTCCTTTCCCACACTTATTGAATTCTGCATGTCTCTGGCCTTCAGATCAGATAAAATATTTGAGTGTCTGTCAAAATAAAAGTTTTGATTTTGGTGATTCTTTTGGATCTTTAGTGTTTTCTTAAAATATAACTCCTTTAATTGCAAGTGTTTGATAAAAACAGGTTATAGAACAGAAGGTTAAGGAGTCTGCAATTCATATTACTCAGGCTTAAGTAAAAGACAACCCAAACATTAGATGTTTCACTCCAAGATCAACACTCTTCAGAGCAGACAGCATTTTCTGACAATCAGTGTAAAGTCTGTCATTCTATCTTCATGGAGCAGTGAGGTTGGCCACATTAAACAAACATGTGTGACCAAGAGTACCTCTCCTATATGTGTCTTGACCAAGCAAAATATGTGAGAGAAAAAACAACTCAAGCAATTATATTCAAGCAAATGCGATATGATCTCAGGAGATGTGTGCAATGGATTATTATCTTCCAGTACCTATTTAACACTGGTTTGATTCCCTAGCCATACCAATATAGTTGATGTGTTTATCTTCATCCTACTCCTCATGAGAAGGTCAGCTGGTGAAGGACTGACTCCCAACAACTCATTACTCTTGTATTACAAACCTGTAAAATGACAATGTTTGTTCCTACCTCTAGTGCTGTGCTCCATCAAATTGTACATCAGACTAAGGATAAGATGGATGTGTTGTTGTAGGTTTTTAATTTTCCCATATTTTTTAAAACTTTCAAACCTTTGGTTCATATATTCTGGACTCCTGTCCAACATGACAACAATGACAACAAAATAGCTTCCCTGCCTTGAAAGTATTATATTGAGTTGAATGACCTCACTGGCATTTGCTTATTCACTTCTGCACATTTAAAATAATAATTTACACATTTAAGATTAATTTGGGCGTCTCCTGGCAACTCAGCACACTAAAAATCGACTGCCAATCATTAGCGGACCGGAGTTCCGCTGTGGCGACCCCTAACCGGGAAAAGCCAAAAAGACAAACAAAAGGCAAACACATTTAAGATTAATGTGGTTTGAACACAAACTAATTCATCCAGGGATGCCTGTGGGGTTGGGAGTGGGGGGGGGGGTGTTGGTAGACAGAGGATTTTTAAACAGTAAGTGGATAAAGGATTGTTGTACTATTACAGGCAGTAAGGATTAAGGTTAAGGAGAGGGGCTGTTTGGAAGAATGGATGTAATAGTAAGGAGGAGATAACTTAGTTTTGTGCAGTTGCTGTTGGGGTGGGGGTATCAGATTTATGTGTGTACTTGCTGCCCGGCCTCCTTGCCCAACCCCTTTTTTTGGTCAGCTGGCATGTTGTCAAGTTTTGCATATGAGCATGGGATGGCAGGCACATAAGATGGCTGGGATGCCCCTGTTTCCACTCTGGTATTTATGTTTTTGATCTTACAATATGGTTGGTGGATTACTGAAGTGAGTGACACCAAGCTGCTTCAGCTGGGAAGTTTTTGAGTAAGAAATTGGTTGAGGTAATGCTGCTTACATCATGGTTGGACAGAGGTGAGCAGGTGTTGCTGCCTACTGAATTTTGTTATGTTTGAAGTTTATGTACTATATTTGTGATTAATAACATTTGATTAATAAAGGCTGCCTAATGCCAATATGGTGTGTTATGGTTTCTTAGTGGGAACTGGTCAAATTACTTTATTTTTTTTTTTTAAAGAAAACAGATTTTGTTGCATCTGGTCCATGTGTTCTCATACAATAGCATAGTTTAACATTTGTCCTCTTAGATTTTTATCATAATATGAACTGCAGATAGAAATAATTTATACGCTGTAAGCTAGACTTTGCAACTTGCATTCTCTTTGCATCTCTCTTTTCTCAAATGTGACTCATGTACTGGACATCAGCTTTGTCATCTGTTTAGGTGTTATTGTTTTGTCAGCTTTCAACAATAAGCCTCAGTATAAGTTCTTCTTTCATGATTAACACTTAGTACTGAACATCTCTTCTCCCTGATGATTTTTGCTCTACTCAGCCTTTCACTGTGATCTCTTTCATTGACATAAAGTCTAAGTTAGCAGCAATACATTTCTGAAAATCATTTACTTATTTTTCTATTATTTAGTCTATTGCATTTTATAAAGAAGCTTTAAGACTCATGTACTATGGACAGTGGAATCTATAATTGGCTTGCAGGACATCAGGCCTGTGTTCAGCAGACATTCATGTTTCTATTTTCGATGTTTCTTTTATTTTCAATTTAAAAATATGGAATGCTCTACCCTATACTATAACTACTATGACATCCTTCATAGAGTTTAAAAAAGCAATAAAACTGCATCTCACTCAGCGTTGCCAAACATCCCTATTTGAGCGGGATTGTCCCAGGATCAGCAGCCCGACCCCGAGTTCTGCACTGCCGGTTTAAATCCCAGCGAAACAGCCCTCTGCTTTTTTTTTTTTGATTGGCCCGTATACCAGCATATGGGCCAATCAAAAATCGCTAAATACGGAGCTACTGCTGTTTAATGTGGATCATCAGGCAGTTCCGCATTAAACATAGTTCCGTTTTTCGAGTTTTTTTGATTGGCTCATATACCGGCATGCGGGCCAATCAAAAATCACTAAATACGGAGCTGCTGTGTTTAATGTGGAACTACTTGATGTTCCATATTAAACAGAAGTAGCTCCATGTTTTTAAGCGTTAAAGACCTTTTTTTTTTGGTTCTCACTTTGTCCCTACCTGGCCAGTCAGAAATCTGGCAACCCTGATCTCACTAATAACTGGCTATGCTCTTGCACTTCACCAGGCTAGACCCACCATTATGTTAGACCCTACACCACCTTAACTATCTCACACATCAACAGGAACAGATAGGTCTATATTCTATTACTGTAAAATATATACAAAATAATAAAATAGATTGTTATGGTTTAGATCCCAATAACCTTTAAGAAGTTGTTGGTTTACACATGACTCCCTCCATCAATGATCGAGGTAATTTTATATATATATATATATATATATATATATATATATATATATATATATATATATATATATATATATCTTTAGACTAATGAAACTATTACTGTAAGATTTCTCTGTTTTTACTAATTGTGACTGCTGTGTATGAATATACTACTATTAATTAAGACTCACTGCATTTTGTATCTAAATATACTTTGTAAACTTTGTAGTTTTTTTGTTACGTTATTCATATGTGTGGAGCTTTTCTCCCCGGGCCTCCACTGAAAATGGACCTGTGTCCAGTGGAATATCCCGGTTAACAAATGTAAAATAAAATAATAATAATAATAATAATAATTAAATAAATTATCTTAAAAAAAAAGAAAGAAAGTACTTCTATGCCTGGTATGAGGCTCACACCATTTCTTGCTTCACAAATTATCCTCTGGACCTAGCTTTTTATAATGATGTTATCCCAGTTGCAGGAAGAACAATGGCTTGAATCTGAAATGCCCATTTTTTGTGTGTATGTGTGTGACAACCTTTATCTAGCAATCCCAATAAAATAAGCACCAGAGGCAATTCTGTAGTCTTTACAGAATTTACCCCATCTCATTCTATTACACACAGCAGCTCTCAACAGTTAGCACTAAATCAATTGTTTCAAGTCATCCTTCATTCTTACTCCCCCCAGAATTATTCCTGCATCTCTTTAGGTCAGATACAACTTTCCAAATAGCTAAATAACTTGACAAGTGCATTTCAGTATTTAAGTCCACATGAAGGGACAAGAGGGTACTGTGCCTTGCAGAAATGCAAGCAAGACAAGGGAACAGCCTCTTGGGAGCACAAGGGTTTTTTTTTTTTTTTTTTTATGAATATAAGGCAGATTTGAAAAAAATATAAAATTACTTTATCTGTCAGATGAAAGGTTGTATTTTATTAAAAGTGTTTTAAATATGCACATTCTTCAGTCTGACAGTTGTAGTTTTTTGTGTTAAATTATTTTGCATCTTGAGGCTTTTATTGGTTCTTCTTGCTCATTTCTTATTTATATAAAAAACAACTATGTGACAGCCTCGGGAGATCACTGAGCATTTCAGCAAGCCAGAAATGCAAGCAACTAGGTGATATTGCATTTTAGGCCATTGGATTTCAGGTTTAGCTCTTCTCCTAACAAATCTGCTTTTTTCGGTAAATATGTACTTCTATGACATGAGGCAAAGTATGCATTTTCCTTTAAGTTCACAGTCCTGCAGATGAAGTAACACTTGAACAGCTCTTGTACAATAATGTTATTAATATGTTTTGCAAGGGTTCATGATCTGTTTTACTTGCACTTCTTTGCTATAAACAATTTCATAGGTTCATAGGTAGGTACTAGGCTATGGGCCCTAGGGCCTATATAAGCCTAGCCAAAAAGGTACCCTGGTTTTCGCCACCCAAGAAAATTATCTTTCTGTGCCCCTGTTGAGCAGAGCCCCAGAAGTAATCCCTGGCGTGAATTTTCTCATGAAACTTTTCATAACCATACACTACTGCTAGAAGCGCCGTTTCTTTTTCAACATATATATCTATTTTGTGCATTTAATAAAAGTTCCTGACATATAAGCAAAGTATCCTTTTCTTTTTGCAAGATCCCAGTCTTTGAATTATGATGACTTTTACTGACCTTCAGCAAAACTGGTACATTACAAAACACTAACATAGGTGGTTCTGTTACAGTTTTTGATAATTTTAAAATGTTATGCTCACAGCTTCATTACAGGATACATCTTGTTCCAAAATCTTCTATGGAGGTACAATTATCTCTGACACATTACGCATAAAATTTGCCAAAAATAGTGCCATGTTAAGAAACTTCCCTAATGATTGTCTGTTTTCTGGTGTTAGAATTTTTAGTAATTCCCTTTTTTCTGTTCCTGGTTTAGTCCTCCCATTTTGGAATATGACCCATGTTTCAGACATCAGTAGCTATACAAGCAGTTTGGCATAATCTTCAAACCTCACACCAAAGATCTTCAGTTTTATTTACAGATCCTTCTAAGCTTTCAACTACTTGAAAACATATCTTTTGAATGAGTGTCTCAGTTGGTGGGAAAATGCCAAAAGGAAATAAAAGGAATATCAACTTTCTTAGTGTTTTATTAACTATGCAAAGTTGAGTGATTTCTTTGTCTAGCTTGATGTGCCAAAATCTTTCGCTTGAATAGCATTTGGCATTGTTCAGATATATTCTTCAACTGTGAGCGATAGCTAATGTTTTTTTTTAAATCATTTTATTTAGAACTTACAGATCTATACAAATGCATATCCTGACATGCTTAAAAGCAGTGAACAAATAACCATTCTGTAGGCTCTAACTGCTTCTGAGTGACACACAAGCTTTCAGTTTGCTTTCATTATAGATAATTTCCTATTCTTTTTAGCACCTTTATTAAATTCAGATATATTCACATATTCAGAATGGCAATGAGTACACATACAGTTATAAAAATGAAAACAAACCAAAACCACTGTGAGCATTTTTCATTAGTTTGGTACATTATTTTTTTAACAGCTATAATTCATTCTAACATTACATAAATATAGTACGTCCTGCTTTCCCCTAAATTTCACCCCTCCTTTTGAACATTATTCTGCATGTATTGTTTACACAACTTCCATTTCTTTCTATCTAATTTGCTCCCTCCCTTTTGTAAAAATCCCGCCTAGAATTCCTTTATATGCTTACAATGTTCAAAAAGAACAGTTGTATAAAATAGTACAGTAACAGTAGATGTTCTTCGCGTCACTGTTGCACTATTCTTTACAAAAGGATCACTGACAAGGATAGCCCAATGTCCGGCCAGTATACCAAACCTTAGGATTTTATAGACGTTGTATGTCACGTGTATGCTCCCCGCTCAAGGTACATATCTTAAAAAACAAGAGCCTTAGGAGGAGCAACAGTCTCAGAAATTAGAAGGAGCATGTGCATCCAAAAGGAGAAAAAGGAAAGGAATTCCAGGCCAGGAAGACAGAAGGAAAGGAACAGAGCAGAAGAGGGAAGACAGAGGGAGCAAATACTGCAGCAGTAAAAAGAATGTCTACTGTTATGGTAAGATCTTACACAACTGAGTTGCTCAGTAATATCAGAGATGTCTGAGCAAATCTGAGGTGTGAAGAAACTTCTCTCTAGCAGACTGTGGAGAAGGAAAAAAGGAGGAAAACTAATAGACTGATTAAGAGATAATTTAACTACCTTGAGCATAAAAGAAGTATTAGTACAAAGACATCCTGTCTATATGAACAATCAAAAGAGGACGTACAGCCATAACAGCTTAGAGTTCAGAAACTTTTTTTAGCTAAAGTAAGGGCCAAAAGAACAGTCTTCCATATACAATGTTGCAAGGAAGCTGAAGCTGCAGGCTCAAAAGGAGCCAGAATCATTTTTTCAAATACAAAACTGAGTTCCCAAGAAGGCTGAATAGGCTTTCTGGGAAGCTTGATATGAAGGACACTTTTAAGAAATTGTTTAACCTCAAATCTAAAGGTAAAAGGAGGAGTTGATGACAAACGAGCAGAAATGGCTGACAGATGAGCTTTAACAGAAGAATATGCTAACCCAGCATGGAGCAATTCACACAAGTAAAAAAGAATCAGAAGGATTTCCCACAAAAAATGGATTCTTGTTACATGCAAGGTAGCAGACAAAAATCTCTTCCATTTGGACACAGATGATTTCCTGGTAGTGGGTTTCCCGGTCTCTTGTAGAACCTTAAGCACTTTCTCAGAGATAGGGTGCCTAAAATAGATCAAAACCCTATTACCCACAATGTCAGTTGAAGGGTAGACAAGTGACAATGGATTAGTGACCCATGTCTTCTGTCAGTAGGTCCGAATGGTGAGGTAATTTGTAGTGACTGACCCAGGCTAGGTGAAGAAGAAAGGGCACCAGTGCTGTTTGGGCCAAAAGGGAGTCACTAACAAGATTTTGGTGGATTCCCTTGGAATCAATGGAAGGGAAAGCATAGAGAAAAATCTCCTTCCAAGAAAAAGATAGGGTATCCACCTTCCAAGCCAGAGGACTTGGGACTCTGGTGCAAAAAAGAGCAAGCTGTCTGTTCAAAGGGGAAGCAAAAAGAACTACCTGTGGAGTACTCATCAATGATAAATATCCAGAAAACATTTCTGTGAAGAATCCATTCATGACCCTGTGTACCGGACCTGCTCTAAGAGTCTGCCACTATATTTTGCTCTAAAGCAATGCGTAAAGCCTGACAAATCACTTGATACTGGACAGCTGCATCCCAAACCTGAAAAGCCAGTCTGCAAAGAAGGTAGGATCATGTACCCCTTGCTTGTTGACATACCACATCACTACAGTATTGCCTATGAAGATTTTGACAGGCCCTGGAAGAAAGAGTGAGTGAAAGGTCTGAATGGCAAAAAGGAGAGATGCCATCTCCTTTATATTGATCTGGTCTGACCTCTGATGAGGAAGCTAGAGACCCTGGACCTTGTGCAAATTAAAGGAGGCTCCTTACCCCTTGTCTGAGGCATCTGAGAAAAGTTCCTGAGAGAGGGCTAGGGGCTGAAAGGGAAGTCCTAGGTTGAGAGATAACTGATGCATCCACCAATAAAGTTTGATTATGAGCCATGGAGGAAGAGAGACTAGAAAATCTAGTGGATGGCAGTGTTGGAGCCATACTGACTGTATGAGGCATTGTAGTTTTCTCATATGAAGTCTGCCTAGAGGTTGCATAGGAATGGTGGAAGCCATGAATCCTAGAACCCTGAAAAATGTTCTGGCAGTAACTGAAGACAGAGGAAGAAGGAATTGAAAAAAAGGTAATTATAAAAACAGCATTGGGAGGAGGTGGGGGGGGGCAGTATGGGAATGGTATGGATCCTGCAATCGAGAAACACATGATCCTGAGAAGGAACAAGCACTGATTTCTAAAAATGTATTTTAAACCCCAGGATTGGTAAGAGACAAACAGTATACTGGAGATGCTGAAGCACAAACTGGGTTGAGGAAGCTTGAATGAGTAGGTCTAGATAAGGAAAGATTTGAAGGCAATCACAGGAGTGAGGCATTTGGTGAATAACCTTGGGACAATAATAAGGCCAAAGGGCAAAACAGAGAATTGTAAATGCAAGTAAGAGGGAGAGAAATACAAAAACCTTAATAAGGGATCAATTGGGATGTGAAGATAAGCATCCTTGAGGTACAGGAAGACCAAGAAAGCCTTGGGAAGAAGAAGAGGAAACAGGGTTTGAAGGGACAACATCCAAAAGGAAGGGGCATTCAGAAAGACATTGAGCTGAGAAAGGGTCAGAATTGGTCTCCAGGTGCCATCCTTTTTGGTAACCAGAAGCATTCAGGAATAAAGCTCTTTCCCTTCTTGGTACCTTGTTCCAAAAGGTCCTGAAGCAGTTCTGGAAAAAAAGGAAGCTATTCCTGAGGAGGTTGAGGGATGTGCTCAAAATAAGGAAGGGGGCGGAGCCTAGATGGTCAACTGGTAACAGCTTTTTTCTTGAGCTCCATATCAGTTACTAAGAAACAGGAAAATTATCATTTAAAATTCTATTACCAGCTCCTTAAAGTTATACAATCTATTTGGGAATCTATAATCTACTAGACTCTCAACTTTGGAGCCTTTTCCTAAAAAATTTCCTGTCAAAACTAAGGATTATACAACTAAACAGAGATGAGCAACTCAAAATCTTCACATGCTGATTCCACATTAAGGAAGGAGATCCAGTCTATATCTACCACTCTCCAGGAACTGTCTTTAAAAATGGATAGATTTGCTGACAATCTTGAAACTTTAAAGATGAGCTGTCAACAACAAACTGATGTACTGAAGGAAATCCTCCAGTGGCAACAATCCAAAATTCTGAACATTAAAACTTCACTAAATGACATAGATAAAAGGCTTAAGGAAGATGAATCCCACTGTGAGACCATACTGCAACAAAATAACTGGCTGATAAATAAAGTAAACGACATTGAAAACAGAGAGAGGAGAACAAATATTAGAATCTTTGGTCTCCCTGAAAAAACAGAAGAAGAAGATATTACTTCCTTCCTAAATTCCTGGCTGCCTGAATTCTTAGACTTAAAAGAAGGTATGTCATACAGGATCGAGAGAGTACATAGAGCCATACGGAGACCTATTTCTTCTTCCCCTAATGCTTCTGCAAGATCTATTGTGAAGTTCCTATCCTTCTTAAATAAAGAACTTATTCTGAGAACAGCTTGAAGGAAAAGTCCCTTATCTTTTAAAGAAAACCAAATAAGGCTAGACAATGATTATTCCACAAGAGTCCTGGAAATGAGAAAAAGCTCTTGGCCACTAGTAAGGTTTTTAAAGCAAAATAAAATTAAAGCACAAAGCGTCTATCCATCCAAAATCAAAATCCACCACTAGAATGAGATGAGATCTTTCAACAATATAGAAGAAGCTGTTTCTTTTATCCAAAACAATAATATCATTACAATCCCAGAAGGTATGGACTGGACATCATCTATGACCCTTAAAAGATCATCAGAGAAAAAAAACTGGATGGATGTAAGAAAGAAGAAATTGAAAACTGGAGCCAAAAGTACGGACTTCCTAATTCTCTCAAAGATCAAACTAAGTCATAAATGTTTATGGAAATCTAGACCTAAAGAAGTATGTATCATCACTTTATTGTCTTGCATATGTCTTTATAAAATTTGCAATCTAAAATTAATAATGCTATACTATTATTAGATACAACTGCTAGTGATACCCAGGGTGTATAGCTAGTTGAATCCTGCACACATATGCTCATTTATTTATTGAATTGTCTTTCCTTCCTTCCATTGCTTTGTTAAGGGAGGAAGAGGGAAGTGGTGTAGGGAGAGTTTTGAAAAAGGTAATTTTAGAACTGTCCGTTTAATTAGCAATCTGAAATAGATAATTTCAGAATCTGATTTTATATATACAATGCAAAGAACTTTTGTTATATGTTTGTTTATTTTCCTTTTTTTTTAAGTCATTTCAAGCATTCTGTCACTATATGACTTCAACATATTATAATATTTTTCCCGACTCTATTTCCAGCTTAGCGTTTTAACATTGCAAACTGTCATTTCTTTCTTTCTTTCATGAGGAAAGTAACCTCGAGCACTGCACTGAATTCAAAATTTGCTTCTCCCTTTTTTTTTTTTTTTTTCACTCAAGTACTCTTGCGGCTGCCTGTAAACTGAGCTTTGTTTAACATTAAGAAGCTCGTCTGGGTTGCCTTTTCGTACTGTGTTAGAAATCCGTGGTCAGCTGCAGAGTGTTGCTGACGTGTAACGGAGATCTCATTTGCCTATCTCGCTGATTCAGCAGCCTGAAGTTACTCGAAACATAACGCAAATAAGACATTAAACTAAATGTTAGAATTTATTAGAATTGTTAATTTGATCCAAGTAAAATTAATTAGAAACTGATCTCTATAGTAACCAAGGCGGGACTATGTAAATAGCGATGACATCACTGCTACATTACAGATCTCCTCGAGTGTTTGGGAAACTACCAGATCAAAAATTAACAGATTTGGCTTTACACAATATGTCACTAATAATTAAAAACATTATTACTCTAGTCTACACACAAGCAACTGTATATATATAAAAATGAAAGTATTCTGTAAACAATGGATAGGAAAAGATAAAAAAAAATCTTTCTGATGAATAAAAGAATGCTTACAGCTGTCATCAGTTGTAAGTTCTAACTATTAATGACAAATGGAGCTTAGAAATAATCAAATACTTCACTCCATTAGGACTTACCAGTCCCTCTCTAACTTGTTTCTTAAGTGGTATTAAACTAATTATATGAAAGTGGGGCACAGAAGGTTACCTCATTGTGGGAAAAAGTTTAGTTTATAGATTTCCTAGAAATCTTCATCATTCAAATAGCCTCTAGTAAAGTGCTATTACTCTTGCGTAACATGAAAGAAGAAATGCTATATCACACTGTACTGTTTACGCTAACATATTCTTTATTGAGGAAATAACATAATGCCACTGGACCACGCAGTGGACATGAATGCTTCACATGGGGGACTCTTCAGCTGGGAATTGAGCGGGAGAGCCTCTTGCTGTGAGGTGGCAATGGTATAGCCTAGAATGGTATAGTAAAATCCTAGATCAATAAATCAAAAAAGTTAACATGACAAACTAAAGTGGTTAGGACAACTGTGAAAAATGAGACATGAACATCAGATAAGGTAATCTTCATTGAGTATATCCATCTGTGCTAATTAAGAAAAGGCCTGAATCAGCTTATGCTTATTTTTGCATCTAAGTACAGTATTGCTTTTGACTATATCATAATCTCATTTAGTACAGAACTCCATCATTCACAACCTGACTGTAACATGAGCATAACATCAAAACAGATGTTGTTCCATCCTGAGGAAGCCACATAGATAATACAACTGATATATTGTGAAATCCTGTGAATTTGTACATACATTAAGCATGCCTGGTACCCTGATCACTGCTGTGCACAATTGTATACGCGAGGAGGAAAGCAAATCAGGCATTTGTTATTAATTCATACCTATTAAGGGGTTCTAGGGCAAGTATAAATTACAGATATGAGCCCATACATTGTACATCATAGCTGACAGTAACTAATATAGGTTTAAACAGGTTCTGATGACTCATAGAAATCTTAAAAGCTCTGTACTAAGACCTCAGTTTGTAATCAAGAGCTGTCATAATAATCTGGTGACAAGTTAGTAGAATATAGTATAAATATTTAGTTACAATTGGCTCTACCACATCTAAATCATTCCTGTTTAAAATCTCCCAGTGGGTAAAACAGTAAGAACAGTCATAGGGAGTGTATAAAATAATTTCTAGTACCATCATTTCACATTTGGACTCAGGGTCTTTCAGTTTTGATTGGAATATCTGCTTCATTTGGTACAACTATGCAGTACCTTACAGTGTAGCTATTGAGGAAATATACAATATAACTGTTATCGGGGTTGGCCCATGAGGCACAAATATCCAAGATATTAATAAATTTCTGCTTAACCATGCTTAGTGATGTTACAATTAATCTCCATCCTGCAGTTGGTATATAAAGAAGTTAAGCTAATTTCAAAATGTTAAAGCCCTAGAGGATTACTACTATTGGATTGTTGTCCTCATATGCAACAGTGGGGAAAAAAGGATAGTAGATAGATGTCTAGCTAGGTATGTGATTTTAGAACTCTTTGAACATTTATTGAAATAAGAGTTAAATGACACCTTTAATTTCTTTGAACAATATTTTTCTATGTATTTTTCTAATATATCTCATACTGCAGTTAGGTTTAATTATATGTAATATATGCATTATTTACATTTGTATTTATATTTTTTATTTTTATTTATATAAAATATTATATACGATGGTCGGATTTTAGTTCTGTTGTTCTGGTACTGGGAATAGGTATATTACGTTCACTTACTTATACCATTTGTACTACTTCTATTAATAGTATAAGTTATATTGTTATTCTGATTCATTGTTACCCGAGTACTTTCATAGATTTCAATGTAGGCTAGCCCCTTAACAACACAATTATACAATTAATGATGCTATTTTGTTTAGCCAATGGCTTACAAACATTGTACATATAAAAGATGGATTTTTTGGAAAGTAACTAGATTCTGAACAAGTCTCCACATGGAGATGAAAGTGCTTAATCAGTTACCTTTTAATTCTGTTTATGTTCCATAATTTATTTATTGTTTTGTGTTATTTTGTGTTCTTTATAATAAATTTATTTTTCAATATTCAGTCGTTTACATTGGATTATTATAGGACCAGATAGGTCCGTGGGTATACAAGACAGCCTTAATTGTACTGGAGCTGCGTTGAAGATATTGTTTTTTGAAATATACAATATAACTGTTATAGGGGTTGGCCCATGAGGCACAAATATCCAAGACATTAATAAATTTCTGCTTAACCATGCTTAGTGATGTTACAATTAATCTCCATCCTGCAGATGGTATATAAAGAAGTTAAGCTAATTTCAAAAAGTTAAAGCCCTAGAGGATTACTACTATTGGAATGTTGTCCTCATATACAACACTGGGGGAAAAAGGATAGTAGATAGATGTCTAGCTAGATATGTGATTTTAGAACTCTTTGAACATTTATTGAAATAAGAGTTAAATGAAAATGAGTCTACCTTATTATGTACACACAATAATGTCTGCAATATAGACTCTAATATACTTAGTATATGAGATGTGTTATGAGAGATTGTCTGATAACTACAGTAACAAATAATTGGAAAATACATTGAGAAGGGGAATTTTCCTTTAATTCCATTCTCAAACTTTTCTTTCAAACACAAAGGCTCTCTTGGTTATTGACAAAATTAATACAGAGAATGTAAATCAACATATATGTGCGTAAAGATATGTAGACATAAATATGTGCTCATATATATATAAGGATACATAAGAATATGAACATGTATATATATATATATATATATATATATATATATATATAAAAGAAAACAACTATTATGATGAAAACAAAGTTTATACACAAAATAAGTACTATTGCAATTAACTAGGTTACCATGTCTGACCTGAGTAAAGGGCTGAAGATTAACTATGTAGTAATGGGGACTCACTGTGCAGTGCTCAAATGTTCAACTGAATACATATGGAATGTAATGACAATGCTAAGGATTATATATCAAATGTTTCTTTTCATTTAAAGAAGGTTGAAAGAGAAATAGAAAGAGGAAATTAATAAAGAGAAAGGAAGTAAATATACATGTACAAAAAAAAGAGTTTTTCTTGAATGAGTAATGACTGCATTTAAATATGTTCTAAATTGTTGACTCTACCAAGTTGTATCTTACAATAGTGAAGACTATTCAATTGTTGATGAAATATTAAGACATGTTTCTTTATATAAAACCTTGCATAATTTGTTAGAAAGTAAATTTATATTTATTAATTATTGTTGGAGTCTTTCCATGGTTATATGAACTTACTGAGTTTGTGATAGGGAGGAATAGCTTGAGCAGTATCTCCTCTGTCAACCATCATCATTTGCAAATACACATCCCGTTTCTATATGTCCTGCTTATGATTATACTATTATAATATTGTTACTAACTAGTAGCAGTAGGGAAATATGTGAAATTACTATGTAGAGGAGTAACAATCACATAACACCTCATAGTGAGAAAAATGCTTTAGCAATTAGTTACATGTAATATCTGTTACTATAAATACTTTAAATGTTGATCTAGTATTGTACTGATTTATCCTGGTTAACACTGTTACGTTTACCTATCTTTAAATTATTGGACATTTTACATATCCAGATACTCTTTGAGACCTTAATTGATAAATATCACCTATACATGTTCATTATCATATTGTAAATTCTTTGCTTTTACAATAATTCATACAAAAGTGAGGATATGTATTTTTTAATCAAACAAAGGTTTATTAGTGAAATTTATTTGTACTATATACAATCAAACTATATATTACATCAATATATTGTTGTTCGCTCATATCAATTAATCCATAGAATTTCATAAAATACATACTCTGGTGCCTCAAGTTGGGCAAACTTATTCCAAAAAATTGGAAGTGATGGTTAATCTGACTGTATTTTTTTTCCTGTCAGATTAGGAATGTTTTGCATTCCATGTCAGTTAATGGATTTACTGATTGTTAAACATTTAGCTTTAAATATGTTTTCTTTTTTTAGGCCTCAGACTGATATTAAATTGTATTTCATATTGGGAATCAACGCCTCGTCGCTAAAATATAACCTTTCCAAGAAGGGTACGCAAATCCTAAATATTATGACTACTTTGTTATCATACCTATTACACTCCAAGACATTGAATATATAAAATGGATTTGATTTTTCTTTCCTTAAATGTTAATGGATTAAATAATCCAGGGAAAAGACTCAACCTGTTAAAATACTTGAAATTAAATAAAGCACAAGTAATATTTTTACAAGAAACCCACTTCAAAATAAATGATAGTTTTAGTTGGAACCCGAACGAATACCTAAAACTATCCAACTCCTCATACACCAAAAAGAACAGAGGTGTTCTAACAGTATGGAGGAAAAGTGTTATTTCTCCTCAAATATTGTATAATTATGAAGATAAGGAAGGATTTTTATCAATTATAATAATAAAATTTGGACACTGGTCAGTGTCTATTGGTTTCCGGGAATTGGGGTAACAACAATAAAAAAACACTTAGAACTCATCACTAACAATTCTAAGGGTAGTTTGATTTTAGGAGGTGACTTTAATTGTTTGCTGAATGACTCAGAAACTACTAACAAGAGACCTTTTTGTATTACTCCTATAGGGAAAAATCTTAAAAAATGGGTAGATAACTTACAGTTATTTGATTTATTTTATCTTATAAATGATAATTCATTAGAATTTTCCCACTGTGATTTTAGATACGGGACTCAAACCAGAATTGATAAAGTATTTATATCCCAAGATCTAAAAACAAAAATATCATGCTTTACAGTAGTCCCATGCCCTATGTCTGATCACAATGCACTTACTTTTAATCTTCAAACAGGTTTTAAAAAACTATCTTTCACTAAAATAATACCAGCATGTATTACTAAATTGAAACAGTTCAAACCTTGGCTTGATACAGAGACAGATATTTTCTTAGATATAACTTTAACCAGTGAAGTAAATGTAGTAATATTTTGGGATTCATTAAAATCCTATTTATATGGCAAAATTATCGCATGGTTTAATAATATAATGAAGGAATGGGAGTAGGAACTATCTAATATACAAAAACAAATTGTATCAATTAATAAAGATAATACTAGAACCATTTCACACATGAAAAAATAAACTGAATCCTTAAACAAAAAATATAACGACATTTTAACTCATAAAACCAACTTGGCCCTAGAAAAATGAAAATTAAATTCTTTCCCTGTATCTCCAAAATATATGCGTAATTTAACAATGAGAGTGAAAAGAAATTCCATTGAAAATAATATTGTGAGTATACTCCATAAAGGGAGAAATAATAAAAAAGTTTCTGATATTGGTGATATCTTGGATGCCTTTAAGTATCACTTCTCAGAACAGTACAAAAACATAGACATTCAACATAAATTCTCAGAGAATAGTTCGAACTTCCCAGAATTTAAGAATCTACCAGAGACTTTGATTAATGAGATTCAAAAACAAATCTCTCTAAAGGAAATTAATGGGAAAATTCAAGAAAGCAAAAATAATAAATCACCGGGTATAGATGGTATTATTAATGAAATATATAAGCTTCTGCCACCCTCTGCACAACTCTTACACAAAGCCCTAAATGAATCTTGTACAACTCCACCCTCGTGGAGATACTCATTAATTACTCCCTATTAAAAGAAAATAAAGACTCCCATTTATGCAAATCATATAGACCAATTTCTTTGATTAACAATGATTACAAACTATTAATGTCTATACTAGTTAACAGATTTAAGAAATCATTAACCCATCTCATCTCAGAAGACCAAACGGGATTTATTTATAATAGATATACCCAAGATAATATCCAAAGATTTATAACTACTATAGATTTCCTAAATAGAGACAAACAAGCGGCTCTTATAATCACTCTTGATACTGAGAAGGCCTTTGACTCACTAAACTGGAATTATCTTTTTAAAATTCTAGAATTATATCAATTCCCCACCCAGTTCATTACTTTTATAAAAAAAAATATTTATTATAACAATTTAGCATATGTAAAATTAGGTCCATTTGCATCAGAATCAATTAAAATTACTAAAGGTACCAAACAGGGATGCACAATGTCTCCAATTTTATTTGCTTTAGCAATATAACCCCTTTCTTTGGCAATTCAGTCAGATCCTAAAATTATAGGTCTAAATATAAATAATCAATTTAAATCCAAGATAATGTTATTTGCAGATGATATCTTGCTTACTTTAATAAATTCCGAAGAATCCTTACAAGAATTAGATATGCTAGTTAAAACATTTTACTATATTTCTGGTCTTAAAATTAGCAGCTCTAAATCTAATCATATGCTCTTAAATAAAAAAAATTCTAATGATAATACTAATTCAACTACTAATGAAATAAATGGGAAACAGGTTTCTTCTTTGAAGTATCTAGGGATTGACCTATGTGAAAATATAGACCTAACTTTAAACACAAACTATAAAAATATTATAAACTCACTAAAAACTCTCATAGAGAAATGAAATTACATCTAAAATTTGAAGATAGATTACAATTAATTAAAATGATCTTATTGCCAAAAATAAGTTACATAGCTCTTTCTATTTCTGTATTACCCAGTAAAAAACTTTTAAAAGAAATAAACGAAACGCTATTAAAATTTTTATGGTACCCCACAAAGCATAGAATAGCTCTAACCAATCATATCAGACCATGGGAGTTTGCAGGAATAAATTTCCCAGATTTAGAATCCTATATCAAAGCCTCTAACCTAAAAACAATATTAAATTGGATAGATCCAGAATATTCTTCGGCTTGGAAAACGCTACATACAAGTATTATCCTAAATGAAAATAAACTAATAAAAAATTACAATTAAGCAAATTAAGTAACAAACTTTGGTATGTACTTTGTATTAATATACAGTATAACACTATTAAATTTACTAACCTAGATTACTTAAATCATATTTATAAGTCCTTTAGAAGCATTGTAAATAACAATATTGACATTAAAATATGGATCCAGCTTTTATTCCCCTTTAAAGCTACAAAAAACTTTTTCGATAATATTAGTCTAGATACACTCAGCTATCGGGAAAGGAAAAAAAATTACATGCTGGTTTCACTGCACAAAGAAATTAGTTACCATAGATACACAAATTCTGATCAAAGAATATGATCTACCATAATCAGACTGGCTAGTTCTCAATAGTCTGCTTCCATTCACTCAAGATTTGTGCAGAACAATACAGAGTTCTTCATTTAACTCTCCACCTAAATGCATAACTCTTATGAATGAAATACTACATGGTGAATTTAATTGTAAAAATTTTATTTAAAAAATTTATAAAATTATTACTTACAAGACTACTCCTAATCAGAGGTTTTGGGATTTTGTTACTAAAGACTGCACATTGTCCCTAACTTCTACGAATAAATCAAATATTTTATAATCTCTTAAATTAACCTCTAACTTACAAATGTGGAATGTTTTCTCCTGGTAATTTTTGCATAGAGGTTTTTACAAGATTGCTAAATTTAACTCCTCGGAGCAAGTGACGTGTTGGAGATGCTCTTTAAAGTGCAAGGCTGATTGGTCTCACATCTTTTATGATTGTTCACACATTAAGAAATTTTGGAATGATATTGAAAATCTTCTCCAAGCCATTTTTACTGATTCCTTTATATTATCAAAGTCGTTAATTTTTCCTGAATGAAAATGAATCTATTGTACTGAATAACAAAAATAAGTATCTTCTTTGAACAATCTTAGCAGCAGCCAAAAAATGTATTACAAGAAGATGGAAGTCACCCTCCATTCCAACCTTACAAGATTTCAAGACCCTCTTGGTTGAAGTAGCGCCAATGGAAATAAAAGTTAAAGAAGCAAGAATATATCCAAGAAAATGGACTAACAACCCCTGGACAAAAGTTTTATCCCTTATTCAGTCATTGAATTTAATCTATCTCCATCAAATTAGTCACTTTGAAAGTATGAATGAATGAATGAATACTGTACCCTTCTTTATATCTATAACATTTCATACAGTGCCTGAGGCCTTTGTAAAATATGTACATAGTTTTATTATAATTTGTTGTTTAAATGATTGTTACTGAAAAATCAATAAAAAACTTTGGAATAAAAAAAAATAAGGAAGGGATTTCCATGCCATGAATTATCTCTGAAAGAAGATGGAGAGAACCCAAGAGTCCTGACTGATCCTTAACCAATTGGGAAGGGACAGGGAATAAATAGAGGATAAGGGAACCTATCACAAGAAAAAGGGAAGTAAACTTTCAGACAGACCCTGGCTTGTCCTGAAAACATAGCTTCTGAATAGTAGGAGTCTGAGTAGACTTAGCTGGAGAAATCAGCCAAGAACCCTTCTTACCTTTGGGAGGAGGGCAAGGCTGTCTGCAAACAAAGGGAAATTTGGATGGATAATTATTCTGGAACTCAGGGATATGTAGCACAAAAATATGCTCCAATTCCTGCAAGGCCTTACCTTTATCCTGAAGGGACTTAAAAAGCTCATCAGTAACAGAAACAATTTCTTATTGTCAAGAGGAGCACCCAACAATTTAGCCTTAATATCATCAGGCAAAGGCTGGAGATGAAGCCGAGAGTAATGTCTCAAAACAGAACCAAAGGCAGCAGCCCTAGAGAAGGCATCAGCTGCATCATAACTACATTTAATAGAGTGGCGAGCTACCTGAAAAGTAGAGCCCA
Organism: Protopterus annectens; assembly: GCF_019279795.1. Taxonomy (NCBI): domain Eukaryota; kingdom Metazoa; phylum Chordata; order Ceratodontiformes; family Protopteridae; genus Protopterus; species Protopterus annectens. The sequence goes on from NC_056751.1 coordinate 499,431,945, forward strand.
GTGAAGAAAGGGTTGTACACTTCCCTTTAGTATCACATAAATGACAGAATGCTTGGGAAGCCTGAGAAAGAAGGCAAGCATAGTGGGTCATATTGGTCTGGTAATTAATAGCTCAAAAAGCCAATGTGGCAGCAGTATATACCTTTTTGCTTAGCTGTTCATAGCTCTACTGTCCTTGTCTGAAGGAAGTAGTTTACTTGATGGCAAAAGTTTAGAGCACGAGTTACCAAAGTGTGTGCCATGGCACCCTTGGGAGCCACAGCTTCCTCACAGGGGCGCCGTGAACTAATAAGCTTAGCTGCAAAATAAACCGTGAACTAATAAGCTTAGTTACTAATCCTATTAGCTTGCAGTTTATTTTGCAGCTGAGTTACCCAATCAAGTTCACCACTTGCAGATACTACGCAGTTTTACATATTTGTGACCCTCTTTGGTTAGGTCCTTATAGAGGACCGTTTGTCCCCTTACATTAATCAAAAAGAATTATGTTACAGACTACTCATGCTTCAAATGGAAATATCATCGATCAATACAGACTAACTATCATAAACAATGCAGCAGGATGTGTCTCTCTCCTCCCTGCTAACTGCTCAGAAATGATCCGCCTGCATTGTAACAAGCAGTCACTCTGTTAGGTTTTTTACCAATCCCTTCTTCTCTTTCAGTCTGAGGAACTGTGTGTGTGGATGGAACCACTGCTTATGACTAGAAGTAGCAAAAATACCTGGAATAGGAATGCCTCTTAGGACTGACAAGCAGCAGTATGCAGTCGAGGGTATTGTGAGTAGTCAGTCACATACTGGGATTGTAACGCCAATGGTGTGAAGTAGGGCTCAAGCTCCCTTAGTTCATGTTATGTTTTGCGGTGGCCACCATGGCTAGGTGGACGTATCTGACTGCAGTGGAGGTGAGTGGTCAGTGAGCAAATTCTGTTTCCAATTAATCATTGGGGGAAAAAGAAAATGCAGGCAACATCTTAATGGGTGATGCGACCTCCAAGTCTCCTGCAGTTGTATTCGTTAAGTGAATGTAACATGGACAGTTTATGCTGCAGACAAAAGGTAAAGAGGGAAATAGGAAAGGCTTGTTGTATTGTGTTTGGCTTGTACAGGAAATAAGACATGCATGTGCTGAAATAGGAATGACTATGAATACTGAAAGTTATCTTACAGTGGTACACTGACCATAATTGTAGCTGTTCTAAGTACTTTTATTATTTAATGCAGTTGGGATGATTGAAATCCGCACTCTGACATGATTTAATTGAGGGAGGTGATGCTGAATATACATTGATTTTGCTTCCCCCGACTGGTGCCTAAATATCACAATAGTACTACTTTCATGGATGTTAAGGTATTGAGGTAGTGTGCATTGGAAATCATTTCATTTTCTCCAGAAACCGAGAGGCGCGTGTACAAAGGTGTTATAACTGTACAACTGTCAATCAAAACAATCAAGGGCATGACAGTATTAGAAATCATCTCCAGTTTTTTCATGACTTATGCTGGACTGATGTTTTTTTTTTTTTTTGGCTCAGGTTAGCTGATTCTTTACGAATTGAAGTGTGGTATGGATCATGGATTTGGTGCAGTAACCTGAATGTTTGTCAGTGAAAAATATGTCATTATTAGTAATAGCTTAAATTTATTTATTTATTTTATTTGGTTTTCACTAATTTAGAAATAAAAGACAAAAATACATGTTTATAATAAATAGTATGCTGCGATATGCGGATAAATATGAATAATCAGTGGGACACGTGGCAAACACTCTCCTGAATATTATTTACTCTACAGGCAAGCCAAAACATAATGCAGGTAAGTCTGCCTACCCTGTTGTGATCATGGTGAAAGGCGCCCTTGCAGCAGTCTGTTTATTCATTACAAGTTTCTTGCATTCAATCCAAGGTATGACTGAATGTCCCATTGTGAATTCTGGTTTTGTTCTATTATTCCACAGTAGCAATCTATTGTTTTTGCAGTCAGACTTTTGTGGCTGATGCTATTACTTAATCTTGACGTGGATGATGAAGGTGGTGTTTTTTTTTTTTTGTACTTAATGAAAAGATGCTTGGTAGTTCTTGTAAGCCGAGTCAGTCTACCACATCAGTGGTGGCCACTGATCTGGTAAGGAAGGCAGCCAGAGATGTACAGGTGATAGTGAAGTATGCCAAGGAAGAAGGCGATCTGTGTTCAGACCAGTGACAGTTAACATAAAGATTTATCTCTGTCTGTCCATCTGTTTGTGTGACCATGCAAATGCACAATATCTATGTTTATATTGTGTGTTTGTGTGCTATTATATACACACCCACACTAGATAAGATATGTGTGTGTGTGTGTGTGTGTGTGTGTGTGTGTGTGTGTGTGTGTGTGTGTGTGTGTGTGTGTGTGTGTGTGCGTGTGTGTGTGTAATACATCAGCAGAAAACAGTCAAAATCCAAATCTTAATTCTGATAACACTGTAAAAGAAATTCTTTGCTTTGGTTATAGGACTGAATTATTCTATAGAAACAAATATTCTATTTCCTATTTAGCTATTTTGCAAAGTATACTTGTTAGAATTTGATCGGGGGGGGTGCCTTGGGAAAACCTAGCTTCAACAAGGGAGCCAAGAATCGAAAAAGTTTGGGAACCACTGGCCTATAAAACCTAATCCTTCAATTTGTATTGTACTTAAATATTCAGTAGTTGTGTGAAGAGGCTGTAATTCCTGCTAGGCTTCAAGTTGTTCTTTGTGTGTGCTTGTTTTAGACCAGTATAATTTCAATTAAATTGACTCCATAAATGTAAAAGTGACAACCCTCCAGCTCTCATTAATAAACACCGTCTCAGTAACCAGTCTGGTTGAAATAGGTATCCTGAGATAGTGTAGCAATTGTCTCATGCTTGCTGACAACCACCTACTACTTAAGCCAGAAGACAGTGTGTGTGACAGATGTAATTATACAACATTACTGGAGGCAAAGCTGTCTCACAAACCCATATAAAATAACACACACCCCAGCAATAAATAAAACACACACAGCTCAGACTAAACATACAGATCTACATATACTGAGGGTCTAAAACTACAAAGCTCTCCTGAGTGCAACTAAAGAAACAAGTACCCTCAGCGGGTTTCTATTACATAATCGACAGCTTAGGTTGTCAAATGCTTAAACATTGACATCTAAGCATTGAAAGCTTAGAACAGCGAACAGCCACATATGCAAATTCTTTCCTCGGGAAAGAAATCACTTGGCCATTATTGGGGATTCGCCCTTTCCCCAATGTACAGCGATCTTGGAGTTGGTAAATTTAGTTAGGGGATGGGGGGCACAACCCCCCACATTGGGGGATGTGGGTGGCAAAGCCCCCCCCCACTACATTTGGGTTTTCTTGTTTATTTTGTTTCCGGACGGCCTAGCAAATTCTTTTCGGAGGAAAGAATTTCATATGTGGCTGTTCGATATTGTAAGGTTTCGACGCTTAGTTGTCAATGTTTAAGCATTTGACAATCTAAGTTGTTGATTATATGATAGAGACACCCCTCAGCAATATCTCAAACATTACAGGCAGCACTCATAATGAAACATTCACCTGAGTCGCACTGAAGAAGTCCAAAAGCACAAAAGGCAAAACTCCACACAATCCAATATCTTGGTCATAGGTGACTTCAGATGAGAGACACAGAAGCACCCCTCCCTATTCTGTATAAACAGAGGGTCTTAGTCAGATGTCTATCAGACACCAGGATCACCGCCATAATGCAATTAATCAGGTCCTTGCAGCATAGTACATGTGGGTACAAATGACCTGAGATCTACTTCCCAGAATTAAATAAAGGGAGACATGACAGAGCCTTAGAATATATGACTGAGTCTGGTGTGACCCTAGCTTATGAATTTCAACAACTAGCTTAGCTTCTGTTGCCATTCAAAGAGAGTACAATATATATCAGCCTGGAAGAGATGGTAGACAGTCCCACCTGCTTTGCCAAGGTTGACCTGCACCTCTGTCCACCAAGGCTTTAATTTATTAGCTAAATGCTTATCCACCCTCATAGTGCCTTTTTTAGGCAATGTCAGGCTTCTAAAGCTCCCACCATAAGAAAACAGAATCTGCAGAATATTAAGGCATTGCTGCTCAATGCTAGGAATCTTGATGAAAAACTCCAGCTCCTAATAGCATGCCTTTTCCTGGAAAACATTAACATATGCTTCATCACAGAGAAGTGGTTCACGACCATTAAAAACACTCTATTGATGTATTGTTTTAATGTCTATCGCATACTCAAGCCTACATTATACAAAGGCACTAAAGCTGTTAGCATCAACAGCATCTTAAAAAACAAAGACTTCATCAGTAGACTAGTTAGATAAGATAATGACCTGAACTCCTCCCTATCCAACTTAATATTAACAAATTCCCTTATCATAACATAGCTAACAATAGGTCTGCATCTATGCCCCCCTTAGCTTATACTTAATACATTCTTGAACATGTATGCCTGGGGATTTCTGAAATCCGTCAATACAAACTTCATGGATCAGGTGGTCACAGCCCAAGAAAGGGCAAGAAAATCCTGGACTTGCTCCTTAACAATACGGAGTAACTTTGTTCTCCATCAACTGTAACTTTCTTCCATGTCAAATCAAACTAGAAGTAAATTACATTCAACATATGAATGAAGCGTGAAGTACCTTCCAGTTCTTTGGTATTTATAGATTATATGCAGTCTAATTTACTAAAACTGCTTCATGGTCTGGCTAAATTTTAAAGCCCCTTCCATCCTGATATGGAATCCTTCACTACTAAAATATATGCACATGCAAATAGCTGAAAAGATGCATCTGTCCCACTCAGGAATAAATACAACATCAAATTCAAAAATAAATGCTGTGGTAGAACTCAAATATAAACAGGTTCTACAATAAAAGAAAAAAAATACTGTAAATTAGAGCAAATCTAACTCTCCAGATAATAAAAATGCTCTTGCTAAACTAAACAAGGAGCGATGATCAAATAAAATCAACCAAAGTCAGATATGAGCTAATAGCCATCCAAGCAAGGAGTAACCAGAAAGCCTTCTTTATTTAAGTTACAAATATCAGAAGTAATGCCCAGCACTATGCAGAATTTATAGTGATTCATATCACAAATGCATACCCAAGGGACATAAGCCAAGCTATTAGCAGGCACATTTAGTTAAAACATCACTACCTCTCCTTTCCACCATTCTCATATCACATACCCACATGTATACCCTCTACTAAAATATCCCAAGAGAAGGTCCAAGGTGCTATCTAAGGCCAAGAGTGCTATATTTTTGGGGCCGGATAACATACCAGGCTGCCTACTGATTAACTCTAAACATGAATTGTTTTATCCTCTACGTATGTTATTCATTATCAGCCTCAGAAAAAGCTTCATAGCAAATGAATGGAGGATACTAACAGCCAGTCTCCTGCTCAAAAGTGGAGCTTCAACAGACCCAAGTAATTAGAGAACCATAATCCTGACCAGCCTCATCTGTAATGCTATGGATAGGATTATTATAAAATAAGTAACTTACTCTTGGTCTAACCCATTTCACATTTGTTAAGAGCAAGTCATGCCTACTTAACCTGGTAAACTTCTATGAAAAGGTTATTTTAGGAATGGGTAAGGGCAAAGCAGTGCACACTGCATATCTGCACCTTACACAGACATTCAACACCATCCCACATTCTGGAATCACAGATGAACTCTCGCAGCTAAATCATCATCATTATCAACCCCCTTTATCCCATTTTCTACATGGAGTTTGTGTCAGACCAAATCTGCAAACTTTGTGCCATCTCAAACTCCACAGTGCACCTCAAGATTCTATATGAGGGCTTGTTCTAAACAAATAGCTGGTGTGAAAACTATGGACTAAAACTAAATGCCAAGAAACTCATAATCACACTGTTCAATTAGCATGACTTCCTTTGTAACCACAACATTGACAACACACCCCTGAAAATTAATTCCATATTTATTGATCTGGGAACCTCTGCTGACAATGAACTGTCTTTGATTGCAAACTATCCCTTATTGTAAGGAAGTCCTTTTTCATTGTTCAGCTTATATCTATAAGCAATACGTCCAGATCCAGGGATGTGATTGTTCCAATGTACTCAGCTCCTATTAGGCTGAAAATTGAGTATAATGACCCTTTTGGTAGGGCCTAAATTATGATATCATAAACACAGACTCAAAGGATCGCAATCTCTTTTGCAAAATAATGTTGGGGGGATAGACCTGTATCACAGAGAATTCTATGAAAGCATCTTCCAGTTCAAATAAAGTAAAGTGGTTCTGTTACTTCATTCAAATGTAATTTGAACAAATGGATGGATAACTGTAAATTCTTCCTCTGTTTAACACCCCCTATTCTTCATGAGCAAGAGAAAAATTTAAATGTTCCAACATATCCTTGTTCAGCCTACATCTGGGTTATTTGTATGCAAATATACCAGCTAAAACCTACCATGGTAATGTATGACAAAGCTTCATAAGATATTTACATGCAAAATGTAACTGCTAAAACTTACTATGGAACTATATGACAAGGCTTCTTAAGATCATTATACATCAATAGCTTAGGAATTAATGTCAACTAGTTCACATATCTAAGCACAGAAGTGTCATCCACACAAATCCAGCTTTCCAACACCCAATTTTCCCATCAGTGTATATTATAACATCGACCACAAAACATGCCACTGGTTCATATAAGCCAGGCAGATATATCTATATTGTTCAGAATATAAAAATACCATGCTGATGTCAGCAAAATAAAATCATATAACATAACTGGTGCAGAGTCAGTAAATAGTCATTTGCCTTTTCTACCGCAAGCAACTATTATAAAGAATACTGTTGCTGAAAAACAGACAAGGAAACTTTGGTGCTGAAAATTCTAAACAAAACTTTTTGGTTCTGGCACACACATACAAGGCATAAAGTCTTTGAAAATCAGCTTTTCATCCTAACCTTTATTAATGTGGTCGTTTACCAGGACTTCCATTGGAATAACAGTCTTCATGTTGTCCCCCATATAAGAGCAAATGCTCTGGACTTAGTTTGATTTTGCTGTGCATGGTATTGTTCCTGACTTTTTTGGACCATCATGAAGCAGCATTCTGATTCCTCATTTTTAGCCACCACATTAAGTGAGTGCAGGTTCACATCTGGAGCCACTGTGATACCTAATTCTTGCATCTAGGGGCTATTTTTCTTTGCACTTCATGTCAAATTCAAGACATAGGAACAGGTAGTTTTTTTATCTTTATTTATTTGAATTGTATTTATTTATGATTTGTTGACTGGGCTAGTCCCACTTGATTACTGACCTCTTCTGGGGTGCCCACGATAGTATTCATACTGACTAGGGAAATTTGAACAGGGCACAGCTGAACTGCCTCTGCCATGGGTTCTCTTATATCCACTTGATCTACCACCAACTCAGGCAGCTGGGAAGGCATCAGTTTAGTGTGTCAACCAAATTATGGCCTACTCAGCAGGAGTGTAGGACTCCCCTTAAGTTGCATTTCTGTGTCAGTATTGGAAAACTAATCAAAGTACCTGTGATGAAAATAGAATCAAGCCTTTTGATCTTCCAGCACCAAAGACGACAGCACTAAATTTTGAGCTTATAAAACTGGCAATATTAACAGAAGGTATATTCTACATTATAAGAATACACACACACACACAAACACACACGCATGCACACACTCTACCTGCATTTGCAAATCTACACCAGCACGAGTGCCATTTCTCGATATTGGAAAAAGAACAGTGCCTGTCATACCACTCAACTGGCTATGTTTTTTGGGATATCAGTGATTTTGCTGTACAAGTCTGCTCTGTCCCTCCTAATTCTTCCAAAAACTAGTGGTTTGGGGAGAAAAAGTGGTAAATTACTCTTAATGAATGACATTAATTATAATTAGACTGTTTTTCAATTAATACAGTTCATGTTAATTGACATTATCTTATTCTGTTGCCTTCTTTAATTAATAGTACTAATATTTAAAAAAAGTGTCCCTGATTGTCTTTGATTATTTCTGGATTTGTCCCTAATTCTGGAAGCAAGAGGCTGAGAGTAATGTTGTTTGGTTCTCAGGTTCATAAGTGCTTACTAGGCTGATGACCACAAGGGCCACTTTAAGCCTAGCCATGCATCCCAAATCTCTGACAAGTGGTGGTACCATTGGTAAGTGTAAACAGGGGCTTGGGAGATGAAAGATTTATTTTTTTGCTGAGCAGTGGAGCTATTTTATATGATGATATGGAAATTACTGGTTCAGTCACTGGAAAATGTAAGTAGCCAACAGTAAAGAACAAGTGGCATTCTTGGGTGTACACTGTCCCATAAAAGTCAGTACATAACCTAGTCTATGGTTTGATTTAGCTTTCATGAATTTACACTTAAGGAGCCTAAACTTCCTTTTCGTTAGCATGACAAGCCTCTCTGCACCCATTTCAGATTAATCGCCAGTCTATCTCTTTTTTTTAGTCGTGTTCACACTCTCCACTGCTATCCAATCACTTTTTCCCTCTTTCTTCTTCTGTTTCAGATTTTACAATTAACATTGCCAATTCATGTTTTTTTTTTGCCAGATTATAATTTAAAACATTAAATTAAGTTTGCCCTAAAATGGGAAGACATTGCTTTTATCATATTGTGGGTGACTGCAGACTCTTCTTTAAAACAGGCAACTGGAAGTTCTCTTTTTGAGCTGAATGTTTACAAACTTTTTCTCAACTTCTTAACTTCTAGTTTTATCTTAGTCTTAGCCAGCTGCATGTTTCACCAATTAACATTCAAGGAGGATCTAGGTTACATCATTATCACCACATTACTGTTTAATATACTCACTGTCTGTCTTATTGTCTGTACCTACTATTGTTATCTATCTGTTTTATCACTGTTCTACTCCTATTTCTTGCTGGTTATCTTACACTAAATTTATTTTCTATTTGCTGTTGTTAATCTCTACATATTTCAATTTCTGAATAGTCAGGCAAACTGTACGTGTTTTATGAATTATATACACGTTTTCCTAGGGCTGTGTGTGCCCTTCATGAGAATATCCTTTGTCACTGTACCTCTACTGTCTATTTCTTTTCTGAGAAATTTTCCACACACCACTTTTCTGCCTGCTTCACATAAATTACTTTGCTTTTCTTCATTTATTGCATGGTCTTTTCTTTGGTTTTGCTATTTTTAACCCTCACTTTTCCTTCCTTTATTTTTAGAATATCAATAGATCATGCATAAGAACCATAACAGGGGATTCTAGAAGCATGTGCAGTTCTTTGAACTGGTGTCCCCCTCAACTTTATTTTGAGGACCAAAAACAAGGTCACTTTGGATTTGCTGACCAAAAATGAAATCCTCTTCTTTGAGATTTGTAGCAAACCACTTGCCACAAATGCAACTAGCATCCTGCTACAGCTAAATACCCTACATAAAGTGCTGTAACACTTCAGCCCTAATGCACACAAATGCACCATGTGCGTTCATTTCTGAATATCAATACTGTATTACTGTCTAATTTGTCCACGAACACTCTGCATCCAGGGCAGCTGCCCCTTTTACCTGGTATAAATATGTCTCTGTCTCTCTCTCTCTGTCTTGCATACATAGTATTTTGTCACTTTCTGCCTAAGAAAATGACTTCCTCTTCTGTGTCTTTATTTTTCTGTTTATATCAAATTAATTCACAATTTCTATCTACTGCCTCTAGCCCCTAATGATAGATCTGTGTGCACTCACCTTGATTCCGATATTCACTTCTGAACTTATATGTGAAATTTTACATTTTCTTGGGCACAGAGAACATTTCAGATTGAAAACCACTTTGTAAAGTGCATGCGGTCTTGTCCTGGTGTCATATATGTCAAACATCTGCTCATTGGCAAGATATAATAATAAAACAGTTGATCATCATCTTATGTTTAACTCATTTATGCTTGTCAGCACTCACATTAATTATATGTGCATTATCTCTCTGCTGTCAGGTTAGACAGCTATCGCAAGGAGCATTGCTGGGGGAGAAAATGAAATGACAAATGAGTGCATTAATTTCAATACACAAATCATTGTTTTTGCATATGTTTATCATCAGATTTGCTTACTGTTGGCTTTCAGTGCAGCCAGTTCAGTACTGTGATTAGGTTAAGGAGCACAGCTCATGCAGTCATCTCCACAGCACTAAAGGGAAAGCCTTGACTACTAACGTGATTCTGACTGGACTATCTAAATAAACAATGGATGAACTCATTGAGTAAGGGTGGATGTCACTGGCTGGGGCTGACTCCCCAGGGAAGGGATCTGGGCTAGCCCCATGTATTTTCACCACCTACGGGAGGACACATGTACAAAATGTAGTGCATGAGCTGGAGATATTTGCTTTGCCCTGCCAAGACATGTCTGAGCAGTAGCCTTCCTGACATGCATGTGAGGCAAAGTCCTCAAAAAAAGAGGAAGACAGTACAGTACAGTACAGGCTTTTGCACCTGTGGCTCTGTATGTCATCCGCTTTTGGTGCAGATAGGTCCAGCTAGATATTCATGATATCTTCCTGTCTGATAGCCATTCCATCTTGAGCACTTACTCACATGAAATAAATTGGACATTTGAGAACTACAAGAGCAAATGATCAGTGGGTATCACAAAAAAATGAGACAGTACTAATTGGAGTTTATTTATTTGAAAGGTTCCATAGTGCAGGAAGAACAGTACAGCATACCTAGCCTAGTAAACTAGTGCAACAGTTACATAATACGACAACACATAAGTGGTTTTATTGTTCATAACTTACAATTCTGAGGACAGAAACTGTATTCTTCGGCATTGCAAAACTGAAGGAGATAATGTGAAGGAATATGTATTAAGCTGAATGCAGCTTTCTCTGAGAGTATCTCCCTTACTATAAGGTGCTATGATGTTGGAGTATAATTAATACAGGTATGTAATATACAACCCCAGCCTGCTGCTGAGTGTTCCTTATCAAGCTTTATTGCATAAAGGGGGAGAAGGTCAAATATCAGTAGTGGTGACATTATCATTTGTGGGAAAAAAAGGTCATCATCTGAGTCCCTAGCCATTCCCACTGTGGGTGCCTGTAGTGTCCTCAGGGAAACATTAGCAGTGGGTTGATACAATGGGCTTGTCTCCAGCTCCTGAGACCAGTATCTTATCAATGGCATCACCTGGAAATATACATGGAGTGCACAATGTAAGTGTTCCCCTCCCTACAGAGACAGAGAGGAGGGTAGGCCTATTCCCATCATTTCATTCTCTCATCAGCCAGCTTCCCCACTGCCTGAGCCCCTAATTTTTAGTTTGTAGGGTTGCAGTCATGGCTTTACTCCTTATGATAACATATTAGGACCATCAGGATTGGGATCCATATTCTTGATATAATGAAATTATTTCCATGTTTGAATTTTTTATGACTCATAAAAATGTACAAAGGAGTACAGGCACACTGCATGAAAGCACCTCATAGCTATGTAACATTCTTAGGTTCATAGGTGTGTACTAGGCTGACAGTGCTGGAGCCTTTTCAAGCCTATCCCATAGAAGTGACCTGACATTGTGCCCCCCCCCCAATTGCTAGTTCCCAGTGCCTCTATCAAGTAGAGCCACTGGAGTGATCCCCGGGGTGAACTTTCTATTTCCCATCCATTCATCAAGATTTCTCTTGAAGAGGGCCAGTGAGGTGCTCTGCTTGTCATGCATGGGATGTCTATTCCAGAGCATGGGCAGTCTCTGAGTTATGAACCTGTCCTTCCAGCATGTTCTGTTGATTGTGGTAATGAAGTTGAGGTCTCTTGAGCGTGTGGTGCAGAGGGATTGGGATTTCTTTAGGTGTAGCATTTCTAACTGAGCTGGGTCAGACATGGCTTTGTAAGTCAAGCAAAGATCGCCTCTTAGTAGACAATATGATACACAGAATAGATGGAGTTTTTTTGAGTCTGCCCATGTAGGACATGTGTTTAAGGCCTAGGATCCTCTTCATGAGGTACTTTTGTGGACTTTCCAGCTGTGGCATTATACTTGATGACTGGCCTAATGAGGGAAAAGTAGAGAGAGATGATGACCTCTTTCTTCCTGGATTCAAAATCCTTGGTAATGAGATGTGCCCCATAGAAGGACTTTCTGACGACAGTGGCAATATGGTGGTCGAAGGAGAGGTTCAAAGCCTGTATTAAAAGAATTCCTACTTGAAATTTTATGATTTCTTAATGCTTATAAGGTTTAATGTGTTATTTATTTATTTATATGATGTGAGAATAGAAGACTGTGTTAATGTTGAGTTATGTGGAAAGTAAATCATGATTTCAGATGCACCATTTGAATATTCTTTAGTTCTGCATGACTGATTAGATCAATGTAAAAAGCATGGCTAACCTTGTTCAAAGAAGTACTGTTATAAGTAATAGAAAGAAGGCAGCTGTGTCAGGTCAAGATTTACATATTAAACTACAATAAAGTTGTCTTCAGAGGATACTATGATATTTTCATTCTAGAGAAGTATATATTATTGAACCTTTTCCCTAGGGGGCTGTGAATTTAGTGGCCCCAAATTCCATTCATTGGACTTGGCTGAAACTAAGAGATTAGGAAGTAACAACCAACAAATAAATGCTCTGAAGATGGTTATGTACATTATTTGAGTGAGATGAGTGGAAACACCACATACAGTCCAAAAGTTTTAACATTCTTCTCTTTTGCTGACTACTAGCAGTCTTCAATAACTAATAATCTTGCTTCTTCAATAGTTTATCTTTTTGGAACTTTATTAAATAGTTTGAATAAGCTACGGGATGTGATTTTGCAAGCTTGTATAAAACAGTCAGATTTGTATGTTATGGAGTATTAAGATTTATTAGAGAAATTAAATTAATTTTGTCAGAAGGTTAATCATATATATATATTTTTTGATGCCTAGGCTATTTGTGAGTGTAGTATTAATATATTATTAAGGCAGTGGGGTACTAACTCCATTATGGTCCTGAGAAAATGGGAACTGCCCAGTTTTTTTAACTTGTGTTTGTTATACAATTATCTTCTCTCCTTTGATAAAATGTTTTATTTAATTTTAAAAGTTATTGCAATGGAGACATTATTTACCACATATATATGGGAATATTTTCTATGAGTTATTTGGAAAACATATTACATTTATGCTATTTATTTTCCAAGATAATATTTCCTTTGCTCATTTTTCAGTTGAACATAGAGATGATTTTTATGATTGTGTCCATCATTTAAAATCATATCATTTTAGTATTATTTTTTCTTTAAATTCAACTGTCAATCAAATCATTTACTTAAAATCCTTTGCCACCTGGTAATGAGATATTTGTTCTACTGTACTTATCAACCTGTAACTATAAACAAACTAGGACATGTTTCTGGAGATGAACCCAAACATCTTATTTCCTTGCTTCCTTAAGAAGAGTCTATAAAAGTAGATTATCTATAATGCATTATGTTTCCAGCAGAAAATCATACATTACAAAGAGAGGTTTGAACAGAAGATTTGATGAGCAGACATAATAAGGGACTATAATACTGTCAAACTTCAGTAGGGAAATAACACTGTAGCTGATGTTCGTCATCACAATTCTTTTTAACAGCTCAGGTAGTCACGTACATCTTTTTTTTAACTAAATGTTCCTATATCTCTCTCTAATTTATATACATAATTAAGAGACATTTGCGCATCCTATTATTAGATCTGAGAACAGATTTAGATAAATTTCTCTTTTATATTTGCTGGGTCTCATTCTGTATGTTACTTTTTTAATGTAAAGATTGACTGCGGCCAAATGACAATATCAGAAGTAGTGTGAGATAGAAGAATGCGCATGAAGGAGAAAAGTAATCTGTACAAAACAATGGTGTGACCAGTACTTCTGTATAGTACAGAAACTTGAGCAGCGAAGGCAGAGCAGTTTGAGGAAGCCAGAGGTATTGGAGATGAATTGGCTGACATGGGTGATAGGATGTATACAGTGAGACAGATAAAAGAAAATGACATCAGAGCAGAAGGCCAATAAAATTTAGAACAACATCACCACTGCTTAGGTTTGGTCTAAATAATATCAAACTATAGTATATTGTGGAGTGTACATTTCTGCCTGCAAGTGTCTTCCCACTGTGCATTGGCTTCTCCACATCTAAAGAAATACAGATTTGCTTGTATGCTTCAAAAATAATTGTTTCTGTCATCTTTTAGCAAATGCAAAGTCCATTGTTAAGTGAATTCTTAACCATATAAGTAGATCTGGAGTATTTTCTTTTGCCAAACCCAAAGAATGTATAAAGATTGACTAAGAGAGAGTGAAAATGCAGTTCCTTGTTAAACCAACTTTAAAAGTAAGGGGACAGCATGTAAAACAGAGGAAGAATGACAGGCAGTGTTAAGTGATCTGGCAAAGTGATATGAATTAACTGGATGACTGCTATCAGAGATATTCAGATGGAATGTCTTAAGTGATTGGCAATCATTTGTCAGAAATTTTTTATTTTTTTTCCATAATAAATTTTTATTGAAATGTATTTTCCAAAAACATTACAAAAATACAATAAACATCACACACATAATACACTATAACTACTACAAACCATTTATACAATATCTACATGAAATGCTTCCTATATTTAATATATTCCTAAAATCAGTATCATACTAATATAATATTGAAGACCTTTTCCCATATTTTCGGGTTATTAATATTTTTGTTAGTTTGTTTCAGAAGTAATTTATGTGCTAGTATATGTTTTATAGCCACAAGCTTAAAATTATTCCATGATGTCTTATGTGGTTCTAGCCAATTTGTGGCTATATAGAGTTTCATCAGCAAAAATATTCATACAAATAATAGTTTGCGATCTGGAAAGCTCTCTTGGAGGAATGTGTAGAATCATAAATTCCCATGACAGTGTAGAACTTTGATAACCCATCTTTTGCAGTTGTACTTTAAGAGAGTTCCAAAGTTTATATACGCATTTACAACTCCAGAACATATGAAGAAGATCCGCTGTTTGATCTGCACAGTATGGACAAATTGGAGAATTCCTAGGGTTAAATTTATGTACTCTAAGATGTGTGTAATATGCATTGTTCCAAATCATCAATTGCGTGTACATCAGTTTTTGAAAAGAAACTGATTTCCTAGTTATATCAATTGCTTTTAATATCTGATTGATTTGTCAGAAATTTTTATTGAAGTATTAGCATGTACACAGAAAAAACAATGTGACAAGAAGCAAGCATGACAAAACTGTTGAATCTTCATACTACAAAACGTGCTTACTACACTGTAAACATAGAGCCAAAACAATTCAACTATAAAACATTTCTTGTCAAATTACCTGTGACTTGAAGAATAGCTGTGGAAATCCCATTAGTAAATACAAAGTATGGAAAAGTGGTCTGTTTAAAAAAGTGAGGTAATAACTGATACACAAACTATTGCAAAAACTTTGTTAATCCAAAGTCTATGTTTATTGGTTTACTGTGAAGATTTATTATACTGCTTTATGTGAGAAAATAAGTCAAACAATTATAGTATGTACACTGTGGTGTACTGAAGAAAAGTGTATTTCTGATGTATGGACAGGGAAGTGTCGATCACAGCACTTGCTTTAACTACTGTCTAAATGTGAAGACTAATTAATTTAAAGTAATACTTTAGCTAATGATTCAACATTTCTGAAACCGTTCAAATGCATTGTTCTACAGATGTAAACCCAGCCCAGCAGTATTTCTCTCTTGTACTGTCATCTTTGTGATATTCCACTGGACAATTTTGGAGCCTGGAGTTCTGGTATGTGGAAAAGAAGAAAAAGCTAAACTAGGCCTGTCTATAGGAATATGAGTAAAGAGAAAGCAGAATTGGCCCAGTATGTCTAATGCAGCAAAATGGGAGTATTTTGCACTCCAGTGTCACTAATAGACTGGTTAGCAGTCAAGTGATGCAAATATACAAACTGAAACCTTAGTTGGAAGTAATGATACTGGTTCTGGTTCTTACAAAACTGGAATAGATGCTACTGAAAGGAAAACTTGAATATATTAAGAACCAAGAATTTGTAGAATAAGTATGGAGCTTATCATAGGAAATAGAAAGGTGCAGCAAAGGGTTAACCAAGAGCAAGAGAAAGCAAGTCAAATACTTTCGCAATGAGCATTTCCTGAAAGTGCAGAAATGTCAATAACAGTTAGAGGGTGCTGTTTCCAAAAAGCAAGAGCTCATGACTATTGCGGCACTGATTGCTGTTGAGCATAAAAATAATAAGACAGAGAGAGATGCAACATTGTTTGCTGTCATTTTCCAACAAAATAGTGACAAAGTAGAGTATACATAAATGGATGATTTATCCAACAGACTCTTTAGCTCGTTCTGAACTTTCTATATAAATTAAAACAGTGAAACAAAAATGTAAGACTAAAGATTCTAGGTCAAGAGATGTCACAAATGAAACACCAAAAGAATGTGAAAAACAAAAGAGAAATGAAGCACACGGTGAAGTTTATATCATTTATCTACAAAATGAAAAAGAAAACTTATGGCAAGAGTTACAAAAAATTAACAATTCCCTACTTGACCTAAAAGTTAAACATTAGAATGTGCAAACTGAGAAAGTCAGTAAAAGCATAACCTCAAGAAGCTGTAAACAGAAACAAAAGTTATAGCCAAGCTTATAATCACAGCGAGCTCTACTGAGGTCTTGGATGTCTTGATCAATAGAGAGCTCAGAGTGAGAATTAACACTATATATAGGAAATCTAGCAAGAAGAATGCTACCGTACAAAGATCTAGTTTGCACCCTAGACGTATTTGCAGGAAAGTTTTGAAAGGTCAGTTTATTACAGCTTTGAGACTGAATAATGACGGCGATGTTCTCCCTGAGGTCAGACTTGCATAGTGATTTTCTGGATAGAAGTTATTCACTAAATAAGATTGATAACACCACTGCTGAAGTGTACACATGCAGGGAAGGTACTGCCAAGCCATTTTTATTTTCAGATGTTGGATGTAGGGCTAAATGATCATGGTTTGACTTCTGGGTAATTCAAGACTTGTTTTAACATACTCTAGTCATATTAATGTAGTGTCTGACATTGTTAAAAAGAATTGGCTGATTTTGATGGCCAGTGAAGGACTTAAGAAAGTTTTAGATGCGTGATCCAAGTTCTCTTTTAAGAAAAGAGAGTCTTTGAAAGCACAACTTTGCTATAGACAGCATGAGAAGGACAATGACAGGTTCTCTGAATGTGTTGGAACCCCCCCCCCGTAATCCTTACAGTGCTTGTAAATATACATGATATATTTCTGAGTTTGTACATCCTGATTATGTCTGCATTGTGAAATGAAGGTATTATACTAACTCTAAAAGTACTGACTTAGTCTGTTTATCACAATACTGTGTCTGTCTGTGTTTTTATGTTAGGGAAGACAAACCATACTCTAAAAGAATGAGCTCTTGAACATGTGGATGATATTCCGAAATCAAATTTATCTAATGCATTAGCTAACATTTAACAGTTTCAATGAAGCATACTCTCTTAGATTTGTTGTCTTAGAGGTACGGAATTTTGGCTTAAGAGGGAGTTACCATATAATTAGGACTGAATATGCTGAGTTAAAATGGATACTAGAATTGCAAACCAATAGAGGTTCTGGACTTAATGAAACTGTCTCTTTAAAACTGGCACTAAAATCACGTTCCATGAATCATTAGCTTAATTTATATTTGTATTTATATACCTTAGTAGTTGATGAATCGTGGTCTAAAGAAGCACCTTGTGGAGTGAAAGCGCTTACCATTTATTCATTGTCTTATTAAAGTTTTAGATTTTTACTTTAGCCGTGTTGGTTGGTCTTTCCTCTTTTTTGTTACTTTAGCAGTTTGTAGGACTGCTCTTTGTCCACTGGTTTGCCTTCCTTTGGTTTATAATCACAGCTATTGAAGTAACCCAGTTTATACAACAAATGAAACACAAAAGTGTAAATTAAACTGTTGGCACATATTTTTTCAGCAGTTTAAAAAATGTAGAATTGCAATAAAAGTTAACTAAGTACCCTTAATCAACACATCCAGGAGCTGAAACACAAATGTTAAAATAATAACAATCCTGTTAATTTTCTAAATAAGAAGAGCGACATTACATTGGAAAATGGATTCTGGCATGCTGCTAAGCTGTTCTAAAGGAAAATCTTTTTGTAGATGAAAACAAAACTCAGTAGCAAAGAAAGCAAATGAAGCAGATCTTAAGTAACAGAGAGAGTTACAATCACCCTGAGTTAATGAAATACAATTCCAAACTTAAAGAAACTTAGAGGATAAATCAGAAAACTGGAATAATAGTCTTTTGAGTCCAATGTAGTAGAAACCGAAAAGACAGACTGGATCAATCTCTACCATAAACTACAATATTTCATTAAAAGGTACATTTCTTGGTTTATACTCCTCATTTTACTTTTTATTTTATTTATTCTTTGATTACATTTTTTACTACAGTGTACTAACATGTTAAACATCCTGGTTAGCACAGAACAAAACTGGGACTCTTGGTGAGTGAGAGGGATTAGAAATTAATTGCCTGTGAACTGAGAGATGAACTGGGGATCATTATTTGAGGGAAAATAAAACAGTTCATGAATTACAGGAGAAAACACACTGTAACTTCCTTTGCCATAGAACAGACTGCTGTAATGTTCTTAAAGCCTAGTCACCCGAGTTGTCCACATCTTAAATTAATTTGACCACGTTATTCCCTTCCACTCATCTTCCATTGGCCCTTCATAGGAAGGACAAAAATATCTTTCTGCGGAGGTGCTCAACCCCAATTTATTTAATTTCAGTTGTATTCCAGAGATCCATAATATTGTGGAACCACAGCTAACTATAGGTATAACCAATTCTCCTTGGATACATTCTCAAACTGATTGCACTTGCTGTTGTTAACAAAACTGGTTATTCATTGTTTGTCCTCAGCCATCAATGGTTTGCACTGATTTTACATCCATACTCTTTATTAGTTTTATTAGAGATTATTTATACAACTAGTAGTCCTAAAATACACTACCTGTTGCAGTGGAGACTCAGCCTGCTTTACCGTCGTCCTTAGGAAAGCTAGTAGTACTTGATTCCCTGAGACAGTCTGTCAAGTGCTTCTTCTTGTTTCCTGACAACCCACATCTTCTAACTCATATTAAATTTATGAGTAAGAGATGTATCTTTAGATGTATTTATCTAAACTGGAGGCTAGTGTCTCCATCTCATCCACTGTTAGTTATCATCATCACAAACATACTACATTACCACAATACCAAAACATTACTCCTTCACATCCTAAGGTAGTAAATAAATACCTTGTCTAAGGCTTCTTAGCCTCCTAGACATTCTACTAGCTTACCACAGCCATATAGTACAGATACTAACACCACACCCACATCTGCTATTACAGGGAGTCGTCTATACTGCAAGCCTGTTTCCTTAAGGTTTCATAAGCCATAGAACAGCCCAGAAATGTTTTAGTCATTATTAACTCCACTGTAAGACACATAGGCAGGTTTTTACAGGATGACAAAGGAATGGGTGGCCATTACCTACCCCCTAAGTCAAGGATCAGGGATGTCACTAGGGCCCTTTGATCCCTGTACCACCACATATGCAGTTCTGACCTTGTAGTTGTCAATGTGGGGGGTGAAAAAATGTAAGCACTCTATCAAGGAGGGAAATGTAGAGAGATATCATTGTGCTCTTTGCTCATGTCTTCAAAGAGGACAATGCCTTGGCGCTGAACAGCATTCTACCAGCGCCATGAATCATGCTAAATGTCAAGAAAAAATGACTGGTTTTAATAATTGTGTGACAAGGGGGAAAAACCACCAGCCCAGCTAGCTGGAATTTTGCAAATATATGTCATTGTGAATATTAATATGATTTATATAGAAATGTGACAGAAGGAGATATTGCCAGCCCAGCTATCTGGAATTTTGTAAATGATTATGTGTCATTTGTAAATATCAATATAATTCATATGCTTGTATTACAGATGTATTACAACTGTATGTCATATTGTACAGATGTGTGCTGAATATATATTTTGTAAAGTACTGAATAGAAATGTATATGCACTATTTTAACTGTTTAGATGTATATATTTTAACAGGTGAGATGGAATCACAGGAGATTAAATTCCAAAAGTTCAGAAGACTGAAATTAAAGAAACAAAACGTAACTAAGCAAAAGGCACAGAGGACGCAGACACAAATTACATTTAGTGCTTATGTTCTGTTTATTAACTAGAATTTCATCAGAAATGTTTCTATATAATTATATATTATATATAATAATAATTGTTGTCTTATAACCATTCCCCATTTTATAGACCTTTTACTATTTTGGATGTATCTCATAAGCAGTACTTAGGCAATTTCTCTATTAGATGTGTCCTTTAATCATTGTGTACTGGATATATACCCTGTAAAATGTGCCATTTGGAAAGCCTTCTATTCAGCCTGCCTTACTTTCTCTCATCTCCACTCAATCATCTATCCTTTTAGGCAGAACTGCTACTGAGGTTCATAGGGTCACAGGTTTTTACTAGGCTAATGACCACAAGGGCCTTTTTAAGCCTAGCCATGCATCCCAAATCTCTGACAAGTTCTGATACCCTTGATAAGTGTAAGCATGGGCCTGGAAGATGAACCATTTACAGGTTACCTCTGTCCATTAAAGGCATATGTGCCAAACCAGGGATTAATTTCCGGTTTCCCATACAACTGTCCAAGTTGCACTTGAATTGGGTTAGGGAGGAACTTTGCTTCACATGGATGGGGAGCCTGTTCCGTAGATGGGGCAGTCTCTGGGATACATACCTCTATCTCCAGCAGGTACTATTTACATCACAGGCAAGGTTTAAGTCTTTAGAATGGGTAATTCTGGTGCTGTTTGTTTTGTGGATATGCAGGAGGTCCATCAGAGGGGGGGGGGTCTGAAAATCCCTTGTATGCCAGACATAGATCACCCCTCAAAAGCCTATAGGGCCTTGGGGCAGTCTGTATAGGACACATTACTTGCACCCTGTATTCTTTAAGTGAGGAACCTTTGTGGAAATTCTAATTGTTGGATATGCCTGGTTAAGTACATACCAAAGAGGGCACTGTACTCAGTGATAGGTCTGATGAATGCAAATACAGTGGAACAATGACTTCCATGGACATAGATGCCATACCATTGTTTATAAGTTGCTTAACATAGAATGATTTCCTCACCAGTATAGACACATGATGATCAAAGTCTAGATTACTATGTGTAACCCTAAGTCCTTGACTACTGAATCAACTCTATGGGGCGTGTTGTCAATATGATGGTTACCAGGGATGGATGACTTCAGAAAGGATACTATTATGCATTTCTTGGCATTTAGTTTTGTCCATGGCTCTGAATCCAGTTGTTTGTCTGTGTCAGCCCTCCTGGAGAACATTTGTGTCAGTTTAAGATTCAATGGCAGCTCCTAATTTGCAATCATCTGCAAATTTAGTCAGCCAGAGACCACTGACACTGGCCTTGACTTCTGAGAAGTAAATGCCAAAAAGGAACAGTCAAAGGACAGATCCCTGAGGGACTCCACTTCAAACTGTCCTCTTTGTACAGGTGGACTCCCCAATTCTAACTTTCTAGGTCCAGTTGATGAGCCAGAAGGCTATCTACTGGTAACATACGGGTTTGTTATCCATTGGGTGACATACAGGTTTATACCTAACATCATGTGTTTGTCAACAATACCCAAGTGAGATATTGTGTCAGATGCCTTGGCCAGGTTAAGGCAGGCAGTGCGAACACTTTTGCCCTCATCCATTGCTTTGGTGACCTTCTTGAAGTACTCCACCAGGTTGAGTAGGCATGATCTGCCTTTGATGAAACCAAACTGGGTTGGGTCCAGTATCTGGAGGTTTACTATATCTCCATGATAATTCTTGCCATAGCTTTACATACAAGACTAATGAGACATTTGGGTCTGTAGTTCCCAGGGTCTGTAGATGGCCCACCTTTGTGCAGAGGGAGATTGTTGCCTTTCTCCATTCATGAGGCATGAAGCCTGTTTGGAGGCTACAGTTAAATAGTAATTCCAGAGCCCCTGATATGTCATGTTTCATGCTATTTAAAAGGCATCCTGCAATATAGTCTGGGCCCATTGATGCAGTGTTCTTGATGTTAGAGAGAGCATTAAGGACCTGTTCCCTGGTGATAGTGGGAGGAGTTATATTTGATGATATTTCAGGAGGGAAGATTGAGGGGGAGAGAGGGGTAAAGTTGATGCTGAATTTATCAGCCAGGAGTTTTGCTGTATCTTCTGACTCAATATTGGTGGCTCCATTTACAATGAGCTTTCCACACAATTGTGCATTGCTTTTGAGGTTGTGGATATATAGCTAAAGAATGATTTGTGGTTGTCCTTGGCCTGGGAGGCCAAACTTACCTCAAATTTGGCTTTAGTAGGCTTTATTTGTCCTCTGAGTTGCTTGCTTAGTTAATGAGAATGCTTTTATCCTGCTGGGTGCTGCACCTAATAATTTTTGCCATGTTATACAGCCGATTGAATTTGTGATTCCACGAGGGTGGCTTGTTTTTTGGGTTAATTCTCTACTTCCACCTGGTGGGTACAGCTGCCTCTATGCAGCTATTAACATGTTTGTATAGGGTTTCTGTGAACAGTTCTGCACAGGCAGAAGTGTTCTCAAGATATATGGGGGCTTGAAATTTTGCCAGGATCTCAGTTAATAGCAGGAGGTTAGCCTAAGAATACATCCTGAATATTCCAGGTTTAACTGGTGGTCCAGGTTTTATATTTACTTCAAAGTAGACCATTTTTGTTGTTTGACCT